>NC_082693.1:13726417-13928917 GCF_949987515.2 Delphinus delphis | reverse complement strand
CTTCTACTCCCTGTATACTTAGGTTGAGAGATTGTATACCATGGTCAGGTGTATTTAGAGCTCTGCAAGAAATAAAGATTCCCATGAAACTTAGTCAAAATGTAACAGAAAAGAGCTGTGAGGAAGAAAAAGATAAAAGATAAGATAAGGAAAAGGTATGTTTCAAAGTAGTGTGCTTCGATGCAGAGGGAAAGAATGAGGGAGATAAGGGAAGAAAGAGGCAAAGGGAGCTATTAGAGACTGGGAATGAAGAATAAAGAGGATGAAAGGAGCAGAATACATTTGATGAAAGGAAAGTGGGGATGGCGATGACGTATTCAACATGTTTTAAATCACCTACTCCCTTGTTTTTTTTAAGATACTGTCTAATTTCAATTACCATTCAGAAATAGAACTTTATTCTTAGACTCACATGCCAATGAGTTAATACTTGGCAGTACTTGCTTACATACAGAAAACAGCATAACCATAAAATGTCTTATATTCTATCAATGAAATAGAAATGCACAGAGTTATGGTGATATCAAGTTGTATACATTGACTCATTATTTATAAATGCTGAGATGTTACAGCTTCCTCATAGCCTTCTTAGAAACAAAATCTACACTATTAAAGAAAAATTACTTTTAGAAATTCAGGACTTCCTTGAAAATAGGCAATCAAAATTCTCAAATATTTAGAGGAGTAACTCATAGCCTAATCCTATATAAACCTGGATAAGAATTTTCCAGTTGAATTCCTGATTAACATGCAGCTATTCCACAAAATGGCAATAGAGGCAAAATCTTGACACCTCCATAATAGCTAGATTCTTTTTTAAATGTCATCCCTCTTTGCCTGACCAATAATTCATATATACGTATATATATTGTGTGTGTATATATATATATATATATATATATATGTATATATGTTTTAGCATTTCTTCCTTGGCATTCCAGACATACTTACAAAAGAATATAAAAAAGAATGGTACACAGATGATGTGTAGGTGATTTATTTTGGAAATTAAATGACTTTCCATCTTAAAGTGTTTGTTAATTAGAAGACATTAGCTTCATAAATTTTAACTCTTTAAATCAGCTTAGTATGTGACAAAAAGTCATAGAAAGGGTCAATCTATTTTCTCCAATTAGATGTAAACCAGCCAAAAGTGAAAATTGTATTTAAGGCTTAAGGTAAAAGAGTTTATACTAAAGATGTTTTCTGTACATTTTTCTTTTTAATTTTTTTAACTCTTGGAAAATATATATGACATACGGTAGTCTTAGAGCATGACGTGCATTTGTTTTGTACCACATTTTGTACAGCAATCACTGAATAAAGAGGGACCCAGAAAAAATTACAATGGCATCGACATTGATATAGCAGTGCTAAGAAGAGGTGATATAACTCAGCCTTAGACTGCACCCTCAAGAAATCATGTTGAATTTCACAACAGGTAAGCATCTTGACAAATCCTTCTGAGTATGATGAAAGCAGCTTGAAAAAATAGCATAAGAGTACATCCTGGATAACACCTCAGATACATCAATTTTGTTCTGGGGACTGTTATGGTATTATACTTAACTAGAGATATAGCAAGGTACTCCTTCAACCACGCCATTGATCTTACTAAGCCAGTGCCAATAATATTTCTATACTACCAAATTTATTAGCTGCTTAAAGTTGAACATTTTTAATTCTGAAATTTTATTAACCTTATGTTGATAAAAGTATTAGCGTAAAAAAAGTACTCTGGATCTCACAACTACTACACATTGGCTAGACTATAGAGACTCCTTAGAGTGACATTATTTTCAAATTTAGATATTCCATATGTTATTCTCCTAAGTGCTATTATTTAAAGTGTGCTTATGTGGAGCAGAACAGAAACTAGATTTTCCCCCAAATACCACTGATACCAATTTTCCAAAAATACCAATCTTCTAAAACTCTGCGTTCACTTATTTATTTATTTTATTTTTTTGTTCAACATCTACTAAACGAAACTCTTCTATGTTCCTGTGTATAGTTTGTTCATTATTTTATCCCCAGCACTCAGTACAATGCCTGGCATACAGTAGGCACACAACAAAAGTATTTAAATATATAGATTAAATTTTTTGGTAATGTTATTCAATAGTAGAACAAAAGCTGTAAGTAAGGAAAATACTGAAATTCCATGCTTCTTTTTTGAATTCTAACAAAATTTTCACTCAAGCCATGACACACTTACATGGATAATAAATACATTCATTTGCCATAGACTGGATGAAAATGGCTATTATCTCGTTATTGTCCTAGAGCCTCAAGTAGACAAAATAGTATGTAATAAGGTTTAAAAGTAGAGCAGGATCCCAGATGAAACCCAGATTAAGAGACTTCTCTATTATTTTACATAAACAGGGAAGGCAGATTAAGGAGTCATGATTGGCAAAAACGTCAGACTAGAGAAGTCGGTGCTGAGGACAGAGGGAGAATTGATTTCTGAGAAAACATCCTCTTACAGATTAAAAAATAACTTTGGAGAACCATTAACTATGAAATACTAACTAGAGGCAAGTAGCAAATTAATCCTCTACATCCTCCATCCTTGGATTAGGAAATAGCAGTTGAAGAATTCACTTGAGATGGCCCCTTCCATCTACCTACTGTTTAACTGGCTTCCTGGGAGAAGCAGACTATCACACATACCAAGAGCACTTCCCTCAAAAACTAGCAGTATTCCATTATGAAGAAAATGTCCATTGAGTAAGTAACATAAATGGTGTGTATTTGCATTTCTATTGGCAGCATTTAATCTTGGCACTACCTCTGACCACTACTGGTAAAATCCACAGTTAGAAGTAAGAAAATTTAAAATAACTAATATAACTGGAAGACCATAAGACCCCAAAATTTTGCAACATGCTGTAAAGATGATGCAATTTAAAAATTAGATTCAAACATGTGGATCAGAGAGGGAACTTTAGACTTTTACATTAAGTTCATTATTTTAAAGTTTCATGGGACTGCCAAGATCAGAGGTGATACCAACAGCTTTAAAATGAAAAGGGAAACGTACAGTGTAATTTAAATTTTAGAAATCATATTTTTCTTAAATTGTCTTTCAGGGTATTCTACATAGTAGGCAAACAAAATTAGTCATAGGAGAATGAAAGAATGAATGTGAATATAAATGAATCTATCTAAGAAAGACATTTTTGTGAAAACACAAATCACTGTTGGGTGCCAAATATATTATTTCCCACATATTATACATTTGTGAGGTATTTTATAATTTAAAAATTTTAATATGATCATCCCTGTGCCTATGCTAATATTTCTTTAATCAGGGTGAAAATATTTACTAAGCAGAGAATTTTTAAAATATTAGATTAAAATTGCAAGAGATTTTCCAATTTATTGATTCCATAAATTGGTTTTGTATATCACTACAAAAATGAAATGCACAAGACACTCCAAATGACACTGTGAGTGTCAGTTGGAATGCCAAAAATAACATGTAGTTATTGGAAACAGTGTTACAATCTCTGGATAAATCTGACTCTGTTAATATGGCCTAAGAATGTAACTTTTAAAATAAATATTACATTCATTTATTCTTACATTGTGGGTGATGAACAAGAAAAATAATCTCTCAAAAAGCATAATTATAAAAAATACATTCAAAATTATTTGCAGTTGACATCTGCTTCTAGTCATGATAGAGTAAGAGACTGGATTTACACTCCCATCCTCAACAACTAAAAAATGAAACAAAATATATGAAGTGAAACTCTACAAATATTGGAAATAAGCAGCATAAGGTGGTGATCCCTGAAAGAAGGGAAACAAATGAGGTAAGCATTCTGATTGTCCCAGATTCTTGCCTGAAGGCAATTTCCAGTCTATAGTGTAAGGAAGGGAATTCCAAACAGAGCCCAGGGGACTCTGAGTTGGAGAGATGAATTGGAAATTGAGAAGGCCAAGGTGGCTGTAATTTGTAAACATAATACTGAAGAATGTGTACCAGAGGTGAAACAGAGAAAGCTACAAAAATGTGCAGAAGGGTCCACTTTAATCTTTGGTTTAGTACTTCTTTGGGCATTTATAAGAATTCATTAATTTACCTGAGGTAGTGGGGGGAAAAAAAAAGACTGGAGAGCATTAGGCTGAACAATGATCAGAGTTTACAGAAGGCTAGGAATAATTTGTTTTCCCAGGAGCCAGAACAGAAAGAACTGATAATACAAGAGGCATCAGAAGAGACCTTAAAAACACAATGCATAAGTGGTGGGGTTAAATTAGTCCCAGATTAAAGGCACTTGCCATAATAAACTATAAGGGTAAGCCTCAAAAGACTGTAATAAGATTCCTCTTTCTGAAACTAAGTCAAACATTGTTTAAGGGAGTACAACAAAATCCAGCACCCAGCAGTATAAGATCCACATTGTCCCTTATTCATTAAAAAATTATCAACATGCAAAGAAGCAGAAAAATGTAAACCATAACAGGAGAAATTCTGTCAATACAAACTGACTGAAAAACAGCAGAGACAATGGAATTATCTGACAAGGTTGTTAAAACAGCTATTTCTCATATATTCATATTTTTTTTAAAGTTAGAGGAAAATATGACCAGGATAATTAGAGTAATATAAAATGTAAAAAACACTAATAGTACTTCTACAGATTAAAAAATACAATGCCTGGAAAAATAACTACACTAAATAGAATTAACATATTAGCATGCTAATCACTGCAGAGTAAAAGGTAAGTGAACTTAAGGCAGAAAAAAAAAGCAAAAATCAAAACACAAAACCCTATCCAAAAATGAAGCACAGGAAGAAAAAATGTGAATGGAAAGCAAAATATCAGTGAACTCTGTAACAGTATCAAGCAGTCTAACATATGTGCAATAGAAGTCTGAGAAGGAAAAGTAGCAGAAAATATATTTGGAGAAATAATGGCCAATTCCACCCCCCAAATTTTATAGAGATTATAAAATCACAGACTTGATTATAAAACCAAAACAGAAAATAATATGAAAACATCATAGATTCTTTAAAATTAGTCACACAGAAAAATCTAAAAGCAGTCAGAAAGAAAAACACATTACACAGATAAGGATTATAGCAGACTTGTTGTCAGAAACTATGCAAATGAGATGAAAATAGAGCAACATCTTTTAAGTAATGAAAACGTTTTAAAAACCTATTAATCCGGGGCTTCCCTGGTGGTGCAGTGGTTGGGAGTCTGCCTGCCAATGCAGGGGACACGGGTTCATGCCCCGGTCCGGGAGGATCCCACATGCCGTGGAGCGGCTGGGCCCGTGAGCCATGGCTGCTGAGCCTGTGCGTCTGGAGCCTGTGCTCCGAAACGGGAGAGGCCACAGCAGTGAGAGGCCCGCGTACGGCCAAAAAAAAAAAAAAAAAAAAGCCTATTAATCCAAATTCTATGTCCAGCAAAATAACCTTTGATGAAATAATCAGGTTTTCAGGAAATAATCATGGAGATAATTTATTACCAATAGGCATGCACAAAGAAATATGTTAAAGGAGATACAAAAATGATACCAGTTGTAATTTGCATTTTTACAAAGCTATTTTAAAAAAAACAAAAACTTTGAATGGTAAATATGTGGTGGAACATAAAAGACATTTTTTCCTTATTTTCAGTTTCTTTAAAAGATAATCTACTGCTTAAAGTGAAATAAAAACAATATCATGAGTGTGATAAATTAAATAATAGGTCTCTAAAGATGTCTACTTACTGATCCCTAAAATTTATGAATATCTTACTTTACATTCAAGAGGAACATTCAGATGTGAGTAAGTAAAGGTCTTGAGATGGCATATTATCCTGAATTATTCAGCTGGCACAATGTCATCCCAGGGATCTTTTTTTTTTTTTTTTTTTTTTGCGGTACGCGGGCCTCTCACTGTTGTGGTCTCTCCCGTTGCGGAGCACAGGCTCCGGGCGCGCAGGCTCAGCGGCCATGGCTCACGGGCCCAGTCGTTCCGCGGCATGTGGGATCTTCCTGGACCGGGGCATGAACCCGTGTCCCCTGCATCGGCAGGTGGACTCTCAACCACTGCGCCACCAGGGAAGCCCCATCACAGGGATCTTTACAACAGAGAGTCAGAAGAAGAAAGAGGAGGGATTATAGAAATAGAGGTCAGAGAAAAGGGCACAAGCCAAAGAAGCAAGGAAGCCTCTAGAATCTGGAAAAAAGAATAAAATTCTCCCCTAGAGTCTTTAGATAAAATGCAGCCCTTCAGATCAACTTTAGACTTCTGACCTCCAAAATTATAAGATAATACATTTGTTTCTTTAAGCCACTAGATTTGTGATAATTTGTTACAGCAGCAATAGAAAGCAGATACAGATTTTGGAAATAAGATAATGCGTACTTCTGTGACAAAAATTGTAAAGTGTATAAGACACTTTGGAATTGGGTAACAGGTAGAAGTTGCAAGAATTTTAAGGGTCATAATAGAAAAGTCTAGATTGCTTTGGACAAAGTGCTATAATAGAAATAAGAACTTAACATCTTTCTGGTGAGCACTCAGAAGGAGTCAAAAACAGGTTGAGAAAACCTGTATCATCGTAGAGAATACCTAATTCATCATAAACATATTATTGATAGAAATATGGACATTAAAATCACTGCCAGTTGGGTCTCAGAGGGAAATGAGGAACATGTTATTGGAAACTAGAGGAAAGGACATCTTCATCATATAGTGGCAGAAAGCTTAGCTGAATTGCATTCTATGGTTATATGGAAAGTAAAGCTGGTAAGTAATGAACCTGGATATTTTTTCTGAGAATACTTCCAAGCAAAGTGTTGAATGTGTAAGCTGATTTCTTCTTGGAGCTTATAGTCAAATATGAGAGCAAGAGATAAACTGAGAGAAGAAATTGTTTAGCAAAATGAAACTAGGAAATTGCAAAGGATGCTAAAATTAAGAGACCCATTGTCAGAAAAATGCATTACAGAGAGAAAGCCAATTGTGTGGGGAGATAATCTTTTGCCAGTGCCTTAGAGGAAACAAAAATCACAGTATTCAGTAACACAGAGGGCTCTTTGAATAGATTAGACACATGACTCATGGATACTCTCAATCATCTCAGCAGAAACCAAAAATAAAGATGAGATTTTTCAAAAAAAAAAAAAAAAAGTCTGTAAAGGTACCTCTTTTTTTAATGGAGTGAATGCCATGACATATATAAGAGATCCAGAGGGTTTTAAAGAGTATTATATCAGCAGAAACACTGCCAGATTTGGCTGAAAGGAGCAGAGAGGATAGAATGAAAGACCACCAGATTCTCAAAATTCTAAGGCAATAATTAGGCAGATAAAAACTACTTAGTTGCAAAGGAAGGTTGACTCAGTGGGCAGAGCTTTGGGCATAGGGAAAGAGCTGAGGGCCCAGAGGGCAAAGCCACAAGCCCAGGCTTTGAAACCTTAAGGAGTTTGTCTAGTTGGATTTTGAAATTGCTTGAGACCAGAGACTCGTTTTCCTTTCATTTTTCCCCCTTTTGAACTGGAATATCCATAACTCTTAACTTATGCCTGTCTGACCATTGTATTTTGGGAAGTAAATACTTATTTTTTGAGTTTTACAGATTAACAGTTGGAAAGGAATTCTACTCCAGGGATGGATTATACCAAGAGTTTCATCCATGTCTAATATAGATGGATTAGGTGATGGTATTTGGGAGTTTTGAGCTGATATGACTTAAATGGGATTGAGGTGTCGAGTCGATGCTTCTATGAGCTAATACTTTTAAGGAACTTAGGTTAGGGTAGATGTATTTTGCATTTGGAATAGATGTGAACTTTTGAGGGCCAGAGGCTAGATTGTAGTAGGCTGAGTAATGGATCCTTACATTCAAAAGAGACTTTTCAGGTGTTATTAAGTTGATGATCTTGAAATGGGAAGATTATCCTGAATCTGGGTAGGGCTTATGGAATCACAAAGCTCTTTATGAGAGGAGGCAAAGGTCAAAAAAATAGAAGTAGATGAGATGACAGAAAGAGAGCCTGGAGAAGGAGCCACATTTTGAAAGTGGAAAAGGAGGCTATGAGCCAAACCATGAAGGCAGCCTCTAGAATCTGGAAAAGGAAATAAATTCTCCCTAGTTTCTCCAGAAGGAACACAACCCTGAAGCTCAATTTTGAACTTCTGACCTCCAGAACTATAAAAGAATAAATTTCTGTCATTTTAAGCCACTAGATGTGTAATTTGTTACAGTAACATTGGAAAACTAAATCAGTAATATTAACAAATTTGTGGAAATAAAATGCCTAATAACAATATCATGAAGGATGGAGGAGGAGAGAAATGGAAGCATAGAGTTGTAAGTTTCTTACATTATTTGAAAGTAGACTTACTTTCAAATAAGTCTACTTATTTGGTTAGGTTAAAGATGTATGCTGTTGGGGCTTCCCTGGCAGTGCAGTTGTTGGGAGTCCACCTGCCAGTGCAGGGGACGTGGGTTCGTGCCCCGGTCCGGGAGGATCCCACATGCCACGGAGCAGCTGGGCCCGTGGGCCATGGCCTCTGGGCCTGTGCGTCAGGAGCCTGTGCTCCGCGGCGGGAGAGGCCACAGCAGTGGGAGGCCCACATACCGCAAAAAAAAAAAAAAAAAAAAATGTATACTGTTAGCCCAAGGACAACTGCTAAAAAAAATTAAATAAGAGGATAGCAAGTAAGTGAATAGTGGAGATAGAATAGAATCATAAAAAATATTCAATTCTATCAAAAGGAGACAGGAAAAGAGAAAAAAACAAAATTACAAATAATGGAAGAGAAGAATAGAAAATAACAACATAACATAGTTAAACCTAACCATTTTGATAATTACATTAAGTGGAAATATCCTAAACTTCCTAATTAAAAATCAGATATTGCCATCCTAGATAAAACTGTTACCTACAGTAATATAATGTTTGAGAACAACAACAAATGTAAAGCCACTTTATATATAAAGGCACAGGTGGAATAAAAATATATATACACACATACACACACACACACTTTGTTAAGGCTAATTATAAGAAAGCTGGAGTTGTGGTATAAATATAAGAGTAAGTAGATTCTAGAGAAAGAATAAAAGGGATAAAGAGAAAAACTTTATAATAATAAAAGTTTCATTTATCAAGAGGATGAAACTGTTCTAGAGGTATATGTTCTTATAACTGAGCTTCAAAAATAAAGCAAGGGCTTCCCTAGTGGCGCAGTGGTTGAGAATCCGCCTGCTGATGCAGGGGACATGGGTTCGTGCCCCGGTTTGGAAAGATCCCTCATGCCGCGGAGCGGCTAGGCCCGTGAGCCATGACTGCTGAGCCTGCGCGTCCAGAGCCTGTGCTCCACAATGGGAGAGGCCACAACAGTGAGAGGCCCGCGTACCGAAAAATAAATAAATAAATAAATAAAAACAAAACATAAAGCAAAAACACAAAGAACTGAAAGGAAAAATAGATAAATTTAAAATTATAGTTGGAGATTCTTAACACTTTCTGAGTAATTCAGAGAATTCCAATTGGACAGGAAATCAATAGGATATAATAGAATTCAATAACACAACATTCTTGAACAAATGAATTGGTATTGTACTGTATAGAATACTCCACCAAACAGCAGAAGGGTACATGTTATTTTCAAATGTAAATGGAGCATACCTGCATTCTGAGCAATAAAAGAAGTTATAAGTTTCAAAGAAAAAAAAACTGGACAAAATATATTCTCTGACCCCAGTAAAGTTAAACTTGAGTCAATAACAAACAATATCTGGAAATCAAATATTTAGAAATTAAACAAAACATTCTAAATAACCCATTAGTCAATGAAGAAGTCATAAGGGAAATTAGACAGTACATTTAACTGCATAAAAATGAATCCAATGTTTTTAAATGTTGTGGGATACAGCTAAAGCAATTTTGAAAAAAAATTTATAGCACTTGAAACAAGAAAGATCTCAAATTTTTGACCTATGATTTTACTTTTAGTGACTAGAAAATAAGAAGAAAAAATTGATTCAAATATAATTAGAAGGAAGGAATTACCAAGGATAAAGACAAGAGTAAGTGAAATAGAAAACATAAAAAACAATGGAGGAAGCTAAAGAAACTCCAAATTGATCTTTTTAAAGTTCAATAAAATTTATAAACTATTAGTAAACTAGTGAGAAAAATAAAGGTAAACCACAAATTACCAATATCAGAATTTAAAAAGGGAACATCACTAAAGATTCCACCACATTAAAATGATGAGAATATTTTGAATAACCACGTGCCAATTCAACAACTGACATAAAATAGATGAATACCTCAATATAACCTAACTAACAAAGCTTACTCTAAAAATACATAAACTAAATAACTCTTATATTTTAAAGTAATTGGGTATGCAGTTAAAAATCTTTCCACAAACAACTCTAAGCCCATAAGTGAATTCTAACAAACATTTAAAAAAATAAAACAATTCCACAACCTCTCCTGGGAAATAAAAGAAGAGGATATACTTCCCAGCTCATTGTATCCAGGAGCATTAATCTGACACCAACATCAGAAAAATATTATTAAAAAATTACAGACAAATATCTTTGAACATAGATTATAAAATATTTAATCCAAATTTAGCAAATTCAATTTAGCAGTATATATCGATAAAATGGATCATACATCATAACCAAGTTGCGTTATCCTGGTAATACAAGGACAGTTTAACATTCAAAAATCAATCATCACAATTCACTCTATTAAAAGGCTAAAACACAAAAAATATATAACCATTCAATAGTTTCAGGATAGATGCAGAAATAGCATCTATCAAAATTCAACATCCATTTATGTTAAAAAAAAAACTCGTAGTAAACTAGGTTGATTAAAGGCATGTATACAACTTTCACCATTCTTAGAGGTGAATATGTAAATATTTTCCCCCTAAGATCATTAACTAAACAATAAAATCCATTGCCACTGCTTGTAAAGAAAATTGTAGTGGAGATCCTCATCTGGTAAATAAAGGAAGAAAAAAATAATACCATGTAAATTGGAAATAAATAAATAACATATTCCTTAATTGAGAGATAACATGAGGTTCTACTCAAAAATACTAAGAAATCTACAGAAATAAGTGAGAAATAAGTGAATTTAGCAATATCACAGTAAACAAAGTCAATATGCAAGACAAACTATATTTTATATAATGCCAATGAACAACTGAAAATTGAAATAAAAATATACATGTACAATAGTATCGAAAAATATGAAATTCTTAGGGATAAATTTTACTAATACGTGTGCAAGACCAAGACACTGACGATTACAATTCATTGCTAACAGATATTAAAGAAAAACTAAATAAATGAAGAAAAATTCCCTATTCATGAATTGGAAGATACAATAATCTTAACAGGTCAGTTATCTCCAAGTTTATCTATAGATACAATGCAAACCTAATTAGTTCCCAGAAAGCTTTTATTTTATTTTTTTGATGTGGACCATTTTTAAAGTCTTTATTTAATTTGTTAAAACATTGCCTCTGTTTTTATGTTTTGGTCTTCTGGCTGTGGGGCATGTGGGATCCTAACTGCCCAACCAAGGATCAAACCCTCATCCCCTGCATTGGAAGGCGAAGTCTCAGCCACTGGACCGCCAGGGAAGTCCCACCCCAGAAAGCTTTTTTAAGAACTTTGGCAAGCTAATTCTATAATTTACATGGAAATATAAAGGACCTAGATTAGTCACCAATTACTGATCTATAGCATCATGGATGAATCTAGAAACATCATGCTAATTGATGAAAACACACCTAAAGATAACATATTATATGATTTCTTTTATATAAAGTTCCAGAAAAAGAAAAATTATAATTATGGAAAGCATATTAGTAGTTGTAAAAGATGAGGGTTGGGAGGATAGGACTGACTACAGAGAAGCATGAATGAACCTTTGGAGAGATAGTAATGTTCTATATCATGGGTTTGTTGCTTAAACAAAAATTAATTTGTCAAAATTAATTAACTCCTACATGTAAAATAAGTAAATTTATATTATGTTAATATAACTCAGTAAAGTGGATTAAAAATTAGTTGATTAAAAATCTGAGGAAACCAATTTGATGTATTAAGAATGTTGACATGGTAGAGATTTGAAAAGACAAGTCTACCTTAATGTTTCCTAAAAATGTATAACCCTGGTTAGATGAATAAGTGAAAGAATGAATAAACGAATGTTACAATGAAGGAAAAATTGAGGGTACGTAAACAGAGTAAGAGCAAGAATGATTGCTTCATAATTAGAAGACAAAAAATATTTGTAGTTTTGGTGTGGTCATACTTTGGAGTTACATAAACTAAGGCACCTTTTATTAATGTGTGTGCAATTGTGTGTATGAGAGAGCTGGAAATGTAATTTTATTGGCCAAAGCAATAGGTTCAAGCAAGTTCATTACTTTTGTTTAGATGAAGGTGAGAAAGGGAATTTTATTTTACCATGACTAAAATTTCTAACTCTAAAATAATACAGAATGCCAAAATTTCATATGGGGGAAAACAGTTCCCTAAAATATCAACTTAACTGCATTTATATTAAAATGGTGCTGATAAAGTATCTCTCACAAGTCTAAGGTTTTCCAAATATAGACCTTGCATACAAAGTCTCCGTATGGCAAGCAAAGTCAGAAATAGCTAAAATTGCAATAGAAAAAAAAAAATCTTTAACAGAAAGACCATTTAGACATGATCCTTTCCAAACGTCACATCACTTCCCTCCACTCCTTTTACAAATTAGAAAATGAAAATTTAGAAATGTGTATTCACTTACCTAACCTCACAGTGTGGCACAGCCTAAACAGTAAGCCAAAACTGGATTTTTACCAACTTTTTTTTTTTTACAATGTTGCACTCCTTGTGTTCATCAAAACACAATTCAATTGGGAATAGGTAATGCTAACATTAAAAAATATATATCTCTAAGCACCTCTTGGGAAATCACAGACTTACTCCTCAGATTTAGAGCAGTCCCTGGGGCAGATATGTAGTTTTCTGTCAAATGCAACAAGGCTTTCACCAATCAAATTACACCTACCTCACAAATTTTCAAAGTTAAAAAATCATGGGTCCCAGCAATGACTGACAACAAAAAAAAAGGAGTGTAAAACACACCCACGGCCAATACTGAAACAAGTTGTTGAAGGAATAAAAAGCCATGATTACAAGCTATAGATGATAGACATATAGCAGGCTTTCAACGCAGTGTTAAAAGATAGATAATTTAAATGGGTATAAAGCTCTTTTTACTGGGATAACCAAATTGTTATCTAATTATCATTGACATCTTGATACTGTACAAATGTATGTTGTACTCTTTTGAAAGAAAAAAATGATATTTCAAGCAAATTCAGAACATATCACAAATTTAATCACTTCATAAAATATTTACATAGCAATATAGTACAAAGAAGGAAATAATAATATAGTTTATAATATAGTTTATGTATTTATCTTGGAAAAAATACCTTTGCTTAGCCCTTTTCTATAACTGAGTTTGAATGCAAAGTAAGATATCCTTAATAAATACTTTATGTCCTTCAGAATATTTTAGTGATGATTTCTGTGGTGTTGGGAGGAGACTATATAAAACACATTTGCTAGGATGTTATTCTGATTGTTTCTGTTATCCAGGATATTTTGGTAAACTATTGTTGAATATGAAGAAAGGAATGAGCTCAAAGGTAGTCCCGGTAGGTAGTAAATATTTTTAAGTGTTATGCATTTTATATCTCTCTATATATAAATTCTCTGTACTGTTTCTAAAAGAATATAATTTTATACAATTAAAAGATGAAGAAACAGAAACTTAGAAATAAAACTTAGAATAAAACTTATTGATTCTGTTTCTCTGAAGAACTCTAATGCAACCAGGATCCCTTTAAATTATCTATCGTAATTTCCAGCACAAAAGTTGGCATCGATCTCTGACCAACTATGTGTCTAAACTTTAGGAGACGTGTATTGAGCACATCCATTCTCCAAAAGGCTGATGGAAGACAAAAAATGACAAATATCCTAGATTCCAAGAATGCTTTTATAGGATTGTTCATACCATGCTCTGCTTCTAGGGTAAGTGAAGAGAAATTTAACAGTTGTGCAATTCATCAGGTAATCAGCCAGAGAGTGAGATGTCCATTTAAAAAGACAACACTACTATTCGACACTGATTTTACTGATGCTCATCTTATGTATCTTTGGATGGAAAACACCCTCCTGAGGAAGAGAGGAAATACCTTTTCAGCAGAAACTCTTCACTTCTTTCAAAATTACCTATGTGCCTTCCTCTCAACTCCTATTGCTTGGGCTGCAGGAAACCAACAGATGGAAAATATGTAGAATGTTTTGAATTGGTTATCTGGCCAAGATGGGGTAGAAAGCAGAGAAATTCCTATTTATATTCTAGGATGGGGAGGTAATTTTGAGAGGAATGAACAGATAAAACTTCTAATTAAGCTCATTAATCAACCCTGTGCCTATTAAGTATTAGGACATAGATGGGGGGCTTGAGTAATTTCCTCCATTGAACAGTATGAAATGTATGAGAAATTCCAAGACAGCAGGACAGCCTTGTTGCTATAGATGATGTTAGATTTGTTAATAACAGAACAAGGTCAAATTTCTAGATTCTCACATCAAAGAAAAGAGTGAAATTCAGGAATTTTTCTATGTTAAGAAATTTTATTTTGTGTAACTTTAAGGTTTCTTATAGCTTCCAGATTGCTGGGCAAAAAAAGGTTTCATATAGCTTCCAGATTTTTGACACTGCTGAATTCTAATCATGGTAGAATTTACAGATTTGCCTTGTATATGAAAGTTAGTACATTGATTGGGAAAGAAGGTGAGTCCAATAATTTGACCAGAACTATCTGAGAGGATTTAAAGTATTCATAGCATCCTAATCCCCTACATCACACTAAAACATCTTTTATTCCTTCATTACCTGAGGAAGCACTTTTTCTTCCCTTGGCCTATCTCGGCTTTCAACATGCCTTCCTCCCTAAGCTTAATCATTTCTAGCTTTTGGTTTAAAGTGGGAGACATGTGACTGACTCTTTCTTTCACTTAAACACTTCAAGGCCATTGCAGGGTTATCAGTTGGTCTGATTTCAATATTGTGGTATATCAGGAAATAGGGAGACCTGAAAAGAGGGAGAGAGATGGGGGAACAGCCCAGCAGTGGAGTAGCAGAACATCTACACTTATGGTTTAAGTTTGTGTCTTATATGGGAGCTAAAACAATTACAGTAGTAACACCAAAGTTCACTGATCGGTTATCATCATAACAAATATAATAATAATGAAAAAGTTTGAAATATTCCTAGAATTACCAAAATGTGATGCAGAGATGTGAAGTGAGCAAATGCTGTTGGAAAAATGGTGCTGATAGATTTGCTCAAAGCAGGGTTGCCACAAGCCTTTAAATTATAAAATAATGCGACATTTGCAAAGGGCAATAAAAACCGTGTGATGAAACTGATCCAGTCACAGCAAGGAAGTTCAGCTATTGACTGAAAAGAAAATTTTCATACTCCATTGAGGAGTTTCTTATCACTAAGAGATTACTGACAGCAATTCCTGGGTAGAACCTGCAATGAACTGTTTTGGCATAATCATAAAAGTAGATTGGAAAACCCTTATTTTTGTGTATATGCAGGAGCCCATCGGTTTGATCATCTGCTGATAAGATTACAATACAGAGAGAAAAAACTATTCCTCAGGAGACTGTAGAAGGGTGAAAGGCATCATTTTTGCATACTTAGAGGCTGGTTCCAAATGGGGCAGCTGTAGAGGCAGTTTTCAAGTAAGACAGGCAGCTTCACAATGATGAGCAGCAGTTCACAGTGGCTTTGAGTTGTTCTAAGAAACTTCATCTAGGTCCTGTTTCTTTAGGTTATCCAAGAATTCTGTGAGCTGTTTCTTTGCTGTATTTTATGCCTTTTTTCTTAAAGTAGCTGGAAGAGAGTCTCCATAATTGAACCCTGCTAATAGAGTCACCATATAATACGCATGTCAGCGGCCCTCTCCAGCATGGGTGTTGTAATAAATTAATCATGGTTGGATCTACTTTTATCCTACTTCTAACTATGCATAAACAGAGGCATACTGATGGGAAACAAGTGAACTGAAGAGTTGAGGGAAATCAAACATCATCCCAAACAAAGTAGAAGGTGAATATAAGTGAAAGAGGAAAATAAATAATATTTTCCACATTTTCCTGAGCACTAAAGTGTAATATTGTATGAAAATGCCCATAGTTACAGTTCAGAATCCCTTGGTTAGAGAAGCATACTTCTCAGAGGTGTTAAAAGCAGTCTAATTGAATGGGGGTGAGGAGGAGGGATTGTAAATAGAGATCTAGCTTTTAGGAAGTACTCAGGGGATCTAACTTACTCACAGCAGCCTATGTGAACTAAGAGAAAATGTAGTCTAAGAAGAAAAAAAATTAACAAACAATGTTTTAGAATACTTTAAATAGGCATCCTTTCATGTTATTTGCTGCTTGCTTCCAAGTCTGCAACCAGCTACTCAATTATTTTCTACCTCCACTGATTCATACCCATAACTAGGCAACACGTCTGTTTTTCAGAATGATATAAGCGTTCCCTTTCTTTTATTTTATAGATGTATGAAACAATGTAGATTTTCCCCCAATTTTTTTCCAATATAATCTGTAACTTTCTCTTAAAGTCTGTCTATAAGCAGGCCTATAGTTACTCAGTTATAGTTAAATATCTGAAACTTTCAAGAAAATCTTCTTTGACCACTGAGAGGTCCTCGGTGATCTATGCTAACATAATGAACAGAGCACAGATTTTGGCATCAAAGTAGCTACACAAAAACGCTTTCTCTCTCTTTCTCTCTATGACTCCATATATTTTATATATATATATATATATATATATATATATATAAGTCCATATATATATATATAAAAAACTTAGAAAATTACAACTTTTTCTGTCTTATTTCCTAAATATAAGCAATGATGAAAACTATCCAATCTTCAAAGTTGTCCATAGAGAAAAAATACATGGAATTGCTTCAAAAATGTGGAACACCATAAAATGTATGTGTATGTGTATATATATATATATATATATATATATCCTACAGTTGATGGATGGGCCGGAGTATGTGTGTGGAGCTATGTAAGCATGGTTATGGGTATGCATGAGTGTGTGTGTGTATTTAAGTCAAGGTGAAGACATCAATCCGAATTCCACTGGCCTTGTTGGGAGTATTGGGAGGCAGAGGCATAACAGAATTGTCACTAGGACTCAAATTAGACTCCAAGTTCTAAAAACTAAAAAGGAGAAGCTAACCAATGAAAATTAATATTTTCACTTTTGTTCTATTGTGACAGAGAGCAATAGATTTAACATATCCCTAGAACATGACTGTGAATACTTTTTTTGTATATTCTGTGTGAATGCAAACTGCTTTGATCCTTCTGATGGATATGGAAAATAACATACCATATCAAAAGCCACATGCTGTGTACCTGAGTCTGTGGCAATCTGCTCTAGAAAATATTGTATATACAGCTTGTCAAATGCTATCAGGACTACTACTTAGTTAAACTTAGGGTATTCTATTGACACCTGTCATGATCTAAGTTTTGCAGAGCTAGATTGCTAAATTAAATGGAGATAGGGCTTCCCTGGTGGCGCAGTGGTTGAGAGTTCACCTGCCGATGCAGGGGACACGGGTTCATGCCCCGGTCCGGGAAGATCCCACATGCCGCGGAGCGGCTGGGTCCGTGAGCCATGGCCACTGAGCCTGCGCGTCCGGAGCCTGTGCTCCACAACGGGAGAGGCCACAACAGTGAGAGGCCTGCATACTGCAAAACAAACAAACAAACAAACAAAAACAAAAACAAAAAACGGAGATATATGTTGTATGTCATTACCCTTGCATCATTTATGTCTCCAAGGGTGGCACTAATTTTACCATTTTCCTTGCAATACAGTATATATATATATATTTTCAACACCATGTGTCATGCAGGTTCTTAGTTCCCTGACCAGGGATCGAACCTGACACCCCTGCAGTGGAAGCATGGATTCTTAACCACTGGATGGCCTGGGAAGTACCTATACAGTATAATATTTTGACTAATCTTTTCCAAAGGGGGATCAGTTTTAGGACATTCCACTTGACCTTTCCTGTTAAAATAACTTTCACAACATATGGTAAGGAACAGATGTGAGAGATCTGCCTATTGCTTATTATTTCCATTACCATTATACATTTGGAAACTAGGGATATAACCACATGGTGGGTCTGAGTACTTGGTGGACCCAGTGTAAGGTGCACCTGGGCCAGTAAATCAGCATAGTCGGTCAGTAGTTCCTTTGGTTTTCTTAGTAGACACATTGAACCATGCCCACTTCTCTGAGTCTGCTGATCTCTTTTCTACAGTCTTACATTTCGGTTCTGGCATTTCTATTTTATTTAATATGAGCCATTATTTTTTCAAAGTTCTCAAAAACTGTCTCAAAATTTATGTTAGAGCCATATCCCTGCACTGGCCAAGGGAGAATACCCCCATATCAACAAATTCTCCGTTATCAAACTTTAGATTCCAACCCCCTAGATCCAGCACCCTCAGGGTCCACCACAAGGAATACTCTCCTTATACTTGACAGTATATGTTAGCCAATTACTATCGCTTCTTTAGCATATACTCCTTATATTCCTTTAGCAGAGCTAGCACTTACCCATTTATCTTCACACTAAGATTTGACCCTCATTACGAGTCTGGTGACCATAATGGTGTTGAAGGCAGGAGAGCACACATCATGTTTTAAGGAACCTGGCCCATTTGGTGCTTCTACATGTCTTCAAGGAAGGGAGGATCTCCAACAAAGGGGAGTAGGTCACTTCTTCAGGACTCAAGAGTTCAGGAGATCTTGGGTCAAGGTTCTCCAATATATCTTTTCAGATATCCCCATTTCATATGTCAGAGTTCAACTCCCTTCATATCAGGAGCCTGAATTTGGCATTGGAAATTTTCCAATGCTAATAATTCAGCTTAAAATGTCTCTTTAAGTGCTGCCAGGTACACTGTCTGACATATTTTGCTTTAATTTGTGATTAATTATGCTGAACCTGTTATTTTCTTTCTTCAGATCACCAACTTTACTCACGCACATCAACCCAATTACATAAGCTTCCTAATCATCCCCATACCTATTAATGCCACAGAGGTTACACAGGTCAGTGCATCTCCTTCCACTGTATCTCATCAAGTTTACCACAGTGGAAATTCTTAATAATGACACTTATTTAACTCAACTTTCTACCAGCGATTGATTCATAATTCTCAGCCACTGTTGGGTAATCCAACTCCAGAATTCCATCCATACTGTCTACTTCTTAGGATGGCTTCTGGTACCAACTATTTTTAGGATGGATTTTCCAGAAGCAAGTCATGTGCACATGATTTATTGAAGGAATGCTCTTCAGAAAAACCTGTAAAAAATGAAAGATAACTTTTTAAAATATTTTTTTAAAAGGAAGGTTGAGATTTTTTAGGTGACATTTAGGCTTTACTTGATTCAAAAGGTGCCTTGGAACATAAATCACACTACAGAGTTTTTCCTCTTTGAGGAAAAGTGTAGAACTCTTTATCCCCACATCTGTCAGCCATTACTTTGGGAACACCAAAGGAGAGGTAGCTCTTATAGACTGAGAACTAATCGCATAATTGGCTAAAGAGAGAAGTAAATATAAGACATAAGCAGCAAATACTGTAGCATCTGGATGTTGAGGTATCTAGCCCAGCAAAAGAAATATAAACAGGGCACCAACTATATCTATTGCACTGGCACATAGTAAATACCCAATGATAATTAAAATAAAAGAATATTTACCAACATCTGTTAATTATACATGATTGCTATCATCATATGATAATTATAATTTTTATCAGAGTCACTTGGGGAATTTTTCAAAATGTGCATACCCAAAAAATATCAGAATTGCTTTGAGGATCAAGATGGAGAACATAAATATATTTTGAAAATAATTCCCAGTTGTTACTAATATCCACCTTATACACACACACACATCTTCCTGGTCTCCCTTTGCCCCCTTGCAAATATCTACCCTTGTCAGATTTTACATACATGCTGCTATTATTGTGAAATTGTCATTTATACCTCTATACATGATTTATTACTAATCTTCAGGGCTCCTATAATTATTTTCACATTCAACTCACTCTATTGTATTTAAATATTTATTCTAAAATGTTAATTTATTAGACTACGGAATCATTGAAAGGATAGCCTGAATTTTATTTTTTGAGTGATATTTTCATTGAGCATAGAATTCTTGGTTGATGGTTATTTTAGTACTATGAAATTAACGTCATCTCTAATCATTGTTTCTGTTGAAAAGTTAGATGTCCATCTTATTGTTGTCTCTTTGTAAGTAACCTTCTCCTTTCCCTCCTCCAAGATGTTTTTGCAATTTTTTTTCTTTATTTTTGGTTTTTCAGTGGTTTTACTAAGATATACTAGGTGTTCTTTTCCTTTAATTTGTCCTGATTAAGATTAAAACATGATGTGTTTTTTTCATGGATAGTGAACTTTCAATTTACTAATTATTTTTCAGCTGTCTAGTATACTCATAAATACATCCATTCTTAATTTTGGCCACTATTTTTTTAACTTTAGAATTTCAATTTATTTGAGTTTATTTTAGATTATATTTTTAAATCAGATTTACTGAGATATAATTCATACAATTTACCCATCTAAAATATATAGCTCCCTGATTTTTAGTATATTTACAGACATGTGCAACTATCACCACAATCAAAACTAGAACATCTTTGTCATCACAAAAAGAAAGCTTGTACCTATTAGCACTCACTCTTCATTTTCTCCCACTTCACTGGGTCCTAAGCAGCCATTACTCTACTTTATGTCTCTATAGGTTTTCCTAATCTGGACATTTCATATAAAAAAAAGTCATATGATCTGTAGTCTTTTGTGACTACTTCTTCACTTAACATACTATTTTCAAGATTCATTCATGTTGCAACATGTATCAGTACTTTATTCCTTCTTATTGTTGTTTATTCCTTCTTATCATTGTATAATATTGTATCATGTGAATATACCACTTTTTCCTTATCCATTCATCAGTTGATGGATATCTGGGTTGTTTCTGTCTTTTGGTTATTATGAGTAATGTTGTTATGAACATTTGTGTACAAGTTTTTGTGTGAACATAGTATTAATTTCTTCTGAGAATATAGTTAGGAGTGAAATTGCTGGGCCAATTGTTAATTGGATATTTTTGAGGAACTGCCAGGCTGTTTTCCAGTATGGTTACACCATTTTACATTCCTACCAGCAATTGTATGAGGTTCCAATTTCTCCATGTCTTTGCCAACACTTGTTATCATCTGGCATTTTCATTAAGCCATACTAGTGTGTGTGAAGTCATATCAGGCTGAGATCTTGATTTGCATTTCTCTAATGGCTAATAATGTTGAATATATTTTCATGTGCTTATTATTTTTATGTCTTCTTTGGAGTGTCTGTTCAGATCCTTTGTCCATTTTTAATTGGGATTTTTGTCTTCCTAATGTAGAGTTTTTAAGAGCTCTTTATGTATTCTAGATAAAAATCCTTTATCAGATATATGATTTGCAAATATTTTCTTCTAGTGTGTTGTCTGTTCAATTTAATGATGATGTCCTCTCAAGTACAAAAGGTTTTCATTTTGATGAGATCCAAATTACCTGGTTTTTCTTTCTTCTTTTATGCTTCTGTTGTCATATCTGAGATTTTTCTCTGTCTTTGTTCTTCAGCATTTTTGCTATGATGTGTTTGGGTGCCAATCTCCACATTTATCCTACTTGGGTTTTTTTTTTTAGCCTCTTGGATATGTAGATTAATATTTTTCATTAAGTTTGGAAAATTTTTAGCCATTAGTTCTTCAATTTATTTTCAGCTCCTTTCTTTCTCTTTTCTCCTTCTGGTACTTCCATTATGTATATGTTGCTATGCTTCATCATGCTTCATATATCTTTGAGGTTTTGCTCTATATTCTTCAGTCTTTTTTCTGATCTTCAGAATGCTTAACATCTTTAATCCATCTTCAATTTTACTGGTTCTTTCTTTTGCAACTCAAATCTGCTCTTGAGCGCTTCTAGTGAATTTTTCATTTCAGTTTTTAAATTTTTCAACACCAGAATTGCCACTAGTTGTTTTTATAACTATTAATCTCTTTTTCAGTATTCTTTATTTGAGAAGATACTGTCATTGTACTTTCTTTTGCTTCTTAAATATGGTTTTCTTTAGTTCTGGGAACATATCTGTAATAACTGCTTTGAAGTCTGTCACATATGTGGATTCTCTCAAAGACAATTCTATTGCCTGTTTTTTTTTCCCTTGTAAGGATCATACTTTACTGTTTTCTTGCATGCCTTGTATTTTTTTAAACTGGATATTTCTGGTATTATATTGTAGCAACATGGACTACTAATCCTCCATGGTCCCCATCATCCAGGTCTTCTTATTGTTGTTTACTTGTTTAGTGACCTGGATAGACTATTGAAGTGATGTCTATTTCTCCTACGGTGATAGCTGGACATGATGTATTCTTTGTGTTTGTTTTTTTTTTTGTTTTTTTTTGCAGTATGCGGGCCTCTCACTGTTGTTGCCTCTCCCGTTGCGGAGCACAGGCTCCGGACGCGCAGGCTCAGCAGCCATGGCTCACAGGCCTAGCCGCTCCGTGGCATGTGGGGATCTTCCCTGACCGAGGCACGAACTTGTGTCCCCTGCATCAGCAGGCGGACCCTCAACCACTGCGCCACCAGGGAAGCCCGTATTCTTTGTTTTGATGTCACATCTCAGAGGGCACAGCCTTGGAATATGCATAGTCTCCCTATGAAGACAATACATTTACCAAGGCCCTCTTTGACTATCTCTTTGTGTTATCTCTCCATACATACAGCTCTCTACCTCTGTTGGGGTTATATCAGACTGTTAGCCTCCACTACTGTCAGCTGATTGATCGTGGTTTTCAACTATATCCTGGGGTATAAGTTGTTTCTAAATGTGTTCTAATCAAATGCAGGCTCCTTTTCAAGGGTCTTCTTGCAGGAAGTCTTTGAGGCCTGTTCTGATTCCATGAGAGCTCATCTTAGCTTCCTCCTCCCCAGGGCCTTCTTTGTAAACAACTATAGTTTAGCTTGTTGCTCTCATAAAGCTACCATAATTTTTTTAATTGTTTGACACCAAAAACCTCAATTGTTTTCAAGAGCATCCTGAAGTTTGAACTTTCTATCACTCTTTATAAATAAAATCAGTTCTTTTGTGAGACAGCTATGGAGCTCTTTCTTCTTATGGCCTACCTCTTGCTTTTGGGAAAAATTTCTGTACCTTTTCTCCAGAACTGTGGACATGAGCAATTGCCTACTTCTCTTAGATAAGCATGCCTGATTTATGAGCAGAGTACTGGACGAACAGGACCTTTTGGTATTTTCATTTTGTTTTTTCAGGTATGGAACCTCCACCCCAAGATCAAGCTGGGGTGAGAGCAATTAAAACATGGTATCTGAGTCCTGCTGGGCCAGATTTAGAGATTTCATCCTATGAATGGGAGCTAGGTGAAGAAAGTGAATTCCAAAGTTCTCAGCCACTCTTGCCTGGAATAGACCTTCTGCAAAATGGAGTTGGGTGGGATGAGAAATGCAGGCAAGCTGCCCCATCTAGGGCGATACTGTAGGGCCTCATTGAGAGTTGGGGGATAGGGTGCCCTGTGTTCTTGATTGTACTGTCCTAGCTTAGAGTTTCTATCACACAGAGCTGGGATGGGGGAAGGGATCAGGTTGTGGCTCAAATGCCACAGACTCTCACCACTCTTACAGAGATTTAGTGGATTTTCTTAAATAAACATTTCTTCATTGTCTGTATGCCCTCAGGATAACTTCCAGAGACTTTAAGTGACTGCTCCTTTTAAAATTTTCACCAGTTACGATATCGCTGAGGAGAGGGTCCAAATACTTCCTCATACCACCATTCCCCATTCAGAAATCTACACTCCAGAATTCATTTTTGTTCTGTATTGTTACTTCTAGTTCCCTGACAAAATTAAACATTCCATCTTATATTTCTTAGAACCTGTTAAGAACATTTATTTTGAGTTGTTTCCGAACTATATTATTTGCATGTTGTTCTATTCTTTAAAGCTTTTCTAGCCTTTCATGTGATTTTTTTGTTAAGACTATATTTTTAGTACAGTTTTAGGTTTGCAACAAATTTGAGAAGGGGGTACAGAGACTTCCCATATACTTCCTACCTCCACACATACTTAGGCTCCCCCATTATCAATATCACTCGCCTACATGGTACTTTATTTTTTAACCAAGGATGAACCCACATTGACACATCATAATCAGCCAAAGTAAGTCTAGTTTACCATATAGTTCACTCTTGCTCTTGTACTTTCTATGTGTTTGGGCAAATGTACAAAAACATAATCCATCATTATAATGTCATACCGAGTATTTTCACTGCCCTAAAAATCCTCTGTGGTCTGCCTACTCTCCCCTCCCCCATCCCTGCCTTACTGACAGTCACCTATCTTTTCACTGTATCCATAGTATCCTTTTCCAGAGTGTCATATAATTAGAATCAGACAGTATGTAGTCTTTCAAGATTGGTTTTTTTCACTAAGTATTATGCATTTAAGTTTCCTCCACATCTTTTCGTGGCTTGATAGGTTATTTCTATTTAGTACTGACTAATGTTTCATTATCCTGGTGTACCACAGTTTATTAATCCATTACTGAAAGATATCTTGGATACTTCTGAGTTTTGGCAATTATGAATAAACCTGCTGTAAACATCCATATGCAGGTTTTTGTGTGAACATAAAATTTTAACTCCTTTTGATAAATAACAAGGAGTGTGATTGCTGGATACGCTAAGAGTAAGTTTAGTTTTGTAAAAAGCTGCCAAACTATCTTCCTGAGTGGCTGTAGCACTTTGCATTCCTACCAGCAATGTACGAGAGTTCTTGTTTGTTGTTCCATATCCTCATCAGCATTTGGTGTTGTCAGTGTTCCAGATTTTGACCATTATAATAGGCATGTAATGATATCTCATTTTTGTTTTAATTTGCTTTTCTCTGATGATCGATGATATGGAGCATCTTTTCATAGGCGTATTTGCTATTCATTTTGAGTTAACTTTTGTGAAGGATGTAAAGACCAGTCTACCTTTATTGTTTTGCATGTGGATGTCCAGTTGTTCCAGCACCATTTGCTGAAGAGACTATTTTTGCTCCACTATATTGCCTTTGCTCTTTTGTCAAAGATTAACTGACTGTATTTATGAGGATCTATTTATGGGATCTCTATTCTGTTCCATTGATTTATTAGTCTATTCTTTGGCCAATTCCACACAGTCTTGATTACTGTAACTTTACATTAAGTATTGAAGTCCAGTATCATCAGTCCTCTAACTTTGCTCTTCAATATTGTGTTAGCTCTTTTGGGTCTCTTTTGCCATTCCAGTTAAACCTCAGAAGTTTGTCAGTATACATAAAAGTACTTGCTGGGATTTTTATTGAGATTGCATTTAATATAGATCAAGTTGGACAGAACTAACATCTTGACAATATTGAATTTCCTATCTATGAAAATGGAATATCTCTCCATTTATTTAGTTCTTCTTTGATTCCATTCATTGAAGTTTTGTAATTTTCCTCATATAGATCCTATATATATTTGGTAGATTTATACCTAAATATTTCAATATTAGGATGCTGTTGTAAATAATATTATATTTTTAATTTCAAATTCCACATGTCCATTCTTATTATATCAAAGAACATTGATATTTGTATATTAACCTTCTATCCTGCAACCTTTTTATAATCGCCTATTAGTTTCAGGAGGGTTTTTTGTTAATTTTTTTTTTTTTTGATTTTCTAAGTGGACAATCATGTCCTCTGTGAACAAAGATAGTTTTATGTCTTCCTTCCCATTCTGTATACCTTCTAATTCCTTTTCTTGCCTTACTGCATCAGTAAGGAATTCCAGTAAGACATTGAGAAAGGGTGGTGAGAGGGGACATCCTTGCCTTGTATCTGATCTTAGTGGGAAAGCTTTGAGTTTCTCATTATTAAGTATGATGTCAGCTGTAGATTTTTTGTAGATAGTCTTGATCAAGTTGACAGTACACCTCTATTCCTAGTTTACTGAGAGTTTTTATCATGAATGGGTTTTGGGTTTTGTCAAATGCTTTTTCTCCATTTATTGATATGTTCATGTGATTTTTATTTTTTAGCCTGCTGATGTGATGGATTACATGAATTGATTTTCAAATGTTGAACCAGCCTTGAATAATTGGGATAAATCCCACTTGGTTGTGGTTTATAAAAATGTATATTCTGCTGTTGTTGCATGAAGTAGTCTATAAATGTCAATCATATCCAGTTGATTGATTGTGTATTTGAGCTCAGTTATGTCCTTACTGATTTTCTGCCTCCTGGATCTGTCCACTTCTGAAACAAGGATGTTGAAGTCTCCAACTATGATAGTTGATTCATCTATTTCTCCTTGCAGTTCTATCAGTTTTTACCTCACATAGTTTCATGCTCTATTAGGCACTTACACATTAATAATTCTTATGTTTTATTGGAGAATTGACCACTTTATCATTATGTAATGCCCTTTTTAACCCCCAATAAGTTTCCTTAATTTGAAGTCTGCTTTTTCTTAAATTAATATCGCTACTCTTTTTCTGATAACATTAGCATAGTATATTTTTCTTCGTCCATTTATTTTTAATATATATGAGTCATAATATTTAAAATGGTCTTCCTGTAGACAACGTATAGTTAGGTCTTATATTTTGACCCTCTCTGACAAGCTTTGTCTTTTAATTGGTGCAATTAAACCATTGACATTCAAAGTAATTTTTAGTATAGTTAGATTAATATCTGCCATATTTGTTACTGTTTCTTATTTTTTGTCCTTGTTGCTTCTATTTTTGTCTTCCACTGTTTTTCTGACTTTTGTGCTTTTAATTGAGCATTTTTTAAATGATTCTCTTTTCTCTCTTAATGTAACAGTTATGCTTTTCTTAAACCTTTTTTAGTGGTTGCTCTGGAGTTTACAATATACTTTTGCCACTAACCCAAGTCTGCTTTCAAATAACAGTATATCACTTTACAGGTAGTATGAGTACTTTATAATAAACAATAATCTTAATTACTTCTTCCTATCCCTTGTATCATTGCTGTCATTCATTTCACTTATTATAAGCATATATAAGTATATAGACAAATTAAATACATTGTTGCTATCATTGTTTTGAATAAACTATTATTTTTTAGATCAATTAAGAATAAGAGAAATAAAAAGTTTTCATTTTATCATCACTTATTTCTTATTCAATGGTCTTCCTTTCTTTATGTAGATATGGGTTTCTGACCTATATTAATTTTTCTCTTTAAAAAAATTTAACATTTCTTGCAAAGCAGGCCTGCTGGCAACAAATTCCCTCAATTTTCATCTGAGAAAAATTTTACTTTTCCTTCACTTTTGAAGTATAATTTTTCCGGATATAACATTCTAGATTGGTATTTTTTTTCTCTCAGTATTTTATTTCACTCCACTCTGTTCTCGCTTGCACCGCTTCTGAGACATCTGATGTAATTGTTATCTTTGTTCTTCTATAGGTAAAACATTATCCCCTCTGGCTTCTTTAAGGACATTTTTTTGTCTTTGATTTTCTGTAGATCTAAGATGATATGCCTAAGTTTAATTATTTTCACATTTAACCTGGTTGGTGTTCTCTGATCTTCTTGGATTTGTGATTTGGAGTTTGACATTAGTTTGGGGGAAATTCTCATTTATATTATTTCAAATATTTCTTCTGTTCCTTCCTCTCTTCTCTGCTACCGCAGTTATATGTATGTTACACTTTTTGTAGTTGTCCTACAGTCCTAGGATACTCTTTTCTGGTTTCTTCAGTGTTTGCTGTCTTTGCTTTTTGGTTTTTGAGGGTATATCCTCTAGTTCGGAGATTCCTCCCTCAGCCACGTCCAGTCTGCCAATAAGCCCAGCAAAGGCACTCTTCATTTCTGTTACAGTGTTTTCCACCTCTAACATTTCTTTTTTATTATATCCTAGGATTTCCATCTCTTTGCTTACATTGCCCACCTGTTCTTGCATGCTGCCTACATTATCCATTAGAGCCCTTAACATATTAAATGTATTTGTTTTAAATTTGCAGTCTGATAATTCCAACATCCCTGCATGTCTGGTTTTGATGCTTACGCTGTCTGTTCAAATTGTGTTTTTTGTCTTTTGGTATGCCTTGTAATTTTTTCTTGATAACTGGACGTGATGTACTAGTATAGAGGAACTGCTGTAAATAGGCCTTTAGTAATGTGATCATGAGTTATGGGCAGAGAGACAGTGTTCTATAGTTCTATGATTTGGTCTCAGTTTTTTCGTAAGCCTATGCTTCTGGACAGTGAACTTCATAAGTGTTTCTTAGTTTTTTTCTTCCTTCCTTTAGGTAGGGCAAGATGGCTAGAGTCATCTGGACTTGGGTATTTCCCTTCCCCAGGTCAGTTAGGCTCTGCTAATAACCTAGCAGGTTAGGCACTAGTTAATCATTTTACCCTGAGGGCAGGTTTTGTTAAGAACAGAATATTCTTTCTTCTCCCCTTTGCCCAAAATCTAAGTGGATTTTTCTCTGATATTTACTCTAGGAATCTGCTTGAGCTCCTGGAGCTCACAGTGTTGTTGTGGGGGTGGCTATGACTGTGTACCCCTGGATTTTTTTAACTCTCAGAATTGTCCACACTAAGCCTCTAGCAATTTGTTAGTTATAGTTCAGGTTTTTCTACCCCGGCACTGGTTCCTGCAGTGGTTTCTGCCCCCGAGTCTCAGCTCTAATAAACCATGACTCCCTATATTCACCTGTCTTTCCAATCTTGTGTGCAGCAGTTTGCCCTGTCTCTTCCATCTCTTATGGATTCAAGGAGAATTTTTCTTTTTCCAGTCTATTCAGTTTTTTACTTGTTGGGACAGCATGGCAACTTCTAAGCTCCTTACATGGGGAATTTGAAACTGGAAGATTTTTATGTGCTCTATTCATTTGACTGGTTACTTTTTACTGAGTGTCAGACCTGGGATGATGCTTTCTTCTTTCAGAAGTATTCTAGATTTGCTGCACACAAGCGAGTAAAGAGACCAGCAATCCAGGATCACCTCATTCCAATTTCAAAAACAGAGTCATTTCAAAGTATACTTTATTTCCAGCAAATGCTGATATATATCATGTTTTAACCCTACTCTCATTTCTGGTCTCCCAAGTTTGATGCATCTGTCAAAAATTTATCCCCAGCTTCTCACTCTTTCAGTTATTCCTTCCAGATTTGGCAATTAACTACCTCTATGGTAAGAAGGACTCCAGACTCTAGCTTACTTCCTGCATTCTTTTCTCTTCAAATATTTGTTTGATATTTCCTAACTGATATTATCTCTCCAGTGCTAAATATTTAAGATTATTTTTTAAATGTTTCATCCAGACAGCTGAAGTGTCCTCAACAGGTTGATTCAATATTCTAGTTCACAATATTGCCCTCATCACTGGATCTTGCTCATCATTCTCTCCTGGTAATAAGGCCAGTAGCCAGCAGAAGAAAGATGCTAAATAAATTTTTTTCTGGATGATTACAATTAGCATTAATATTTAGCACGTCTAGTGTGGACAATTATTTCTTTCAGAGAAATAGTGAACAAATTTATAATTGCCTTCATGTTTCAATATGACTACCTTTTTGCACTTTTATTAATAGATTACACTAGTGTAGTGTTAAGTCTTGGTTGATATAAACATGTAAGATAAAGCGTCCATCCTAGTTTTAATTGTACAGTGTTTCTGCCCCATTCAGTTTTTACTTGCTCAAAAACTGCCAAGAACATGCTCAACCTTATCTGCTGTAAGTCTAACAAAATCCCTACCTGGGAGTCTAATGGGATATCTTTCTACTCATAAGTGGGAATAAACACCATTCATTGCTTGATGCCAAATGTGTATTACTGGACACTAATTGGCCAGTAAGTACCAAATTTCATCCTTCTGACTTAATCCCTTCATTTTATATAGAGAGTATGCCTCTACCCTGTTTTCTATGAAATCCATGGCCAACAGGTTTGTGTGTTTAGTCTATTGTTTAATCTCTTCAAATGTCATTTATCTTCCTCAATTCAGACTTCTTTCTTCCAACTGCCCCTAAAACAAACTGTGCTTGTGTGCCATATGGATCTAGATACGGTTTGTAAGGTCCTAAAAGAGTTCTTTCTTTCCTGGTCCTGTTGAATGGTGCACTTGACTGTGGCTTTTTCCTTGGCTGGAGATCCCAACACATCATCTTTAAGGCTTGGTTATTCTCAAAGATATCCCACGACTTCACACATTCTTTCATTCATTTATGCCACAGACATGTATTGAGTGTATCCTGTGTGTTAAGGTACTAAAAATATAGATACGAAAAAAATAAAAGTTGTCCTTTCCTTCATGTAGTGGGAAATGAAATGTAACAGGAAGAGCTTCTATTGACTATAAACTCTACATTTGAATATAGATGAACCTCTGTATAAAACAACCCAGCATACTGACGCCATCTTCCTTACCTTTAAATAGTATGGATTCAATATGTTAAAGAGGACCACTTATTTATTTTTTAAGCAACAGCTATTAGTTATTTCATAAACAAAACAAAAGTTCTAAGAATCCAAAGCCCTACAGCAACTCAGTTCATTATTCCTTTAAATCATAATGCTTGAGGGACACTCACTGCCTCTATGTCACGTTTCTTTGAGTAGAGCAGTTGTTTTGAAACTAATCCCATTTCCTAATGCCTAACAAAAGCTCCGGAAACACCTTCAACTCTGCTTCTTTGCTGGCAGAAATCCGGTAGGCAGATCCAAAATCTGTATTTTTGGCATCTTTGTAGTTTACTGCACGTGCCATGCTCACTGCCTCAGTATTCATCCATCAAGGCTCCAGTCTCCTACACATTCCGTAAGGACCACAGTAATCTATATATACTTGTGTCTCAGGATTGACTTACCTTTTCATATTAACTACTTTTATCAAAATCTTAGCCCTTATTTGACATTGCCATCGGAAGAAGGAAGTTCTTGATGCCATGATATCTAGTTTGCCTATAAAATCTCTGGATAATACCACTAAACTTAAACCCATTACTATATTTTTGCCAAATTTACACTTCTTCTGTTTAAATCTCCTTTGTCCTCACATGCACAAGAGGGTCATTATCACTAATAGGTCATGAGAAACCTGGTCTGCCACCATCTTTGCCCGATTGGGAGAGGAAACTCTCAAGGTTCCCATATGAACACTGGAGTCCTATAGGAACACTGGGACCACTAAATAATGAGCTCAGGGAAACAGTTGCCTAAATGCCTGTTAAAAAGTATTTCAAGTACATGCCTAGGAATGTCAAAGTTCAAGCTGCTTATTAAATTTGTGTTATAGGACAATGACAATAATAACTATTTTATCTCAGTCTTCTTATGTGACAGGCACTATGCTAAGTGTTTTTACAAGATTCCTGTAATTTAATCCTTACCGAAATTTTATCAAGCAGGTGCTATTACAGATGAATAAATTTAAAGCTGAATCTTACAAATGCTAAGGAACTTGCAGAAAGTTGTATTGTTCCTGAGAGAACACATGAATGCTTAACACATGTCTGTCATATGAAAACCCCCTATTATAAACCAGGGGTCTGCATTCATTTTCAGTAAAGGACCAGATGGGAAATATTTTAATTTTTGTGGGCCATATCGTCTCTGAAACAACTATTCATAGTGCACTGCAAAAGCAGCCAGAGATAACAGATAAACAAATTTGTCTGTGTTTAAATAAAACTTTATTTATAAAAACAGACCAAATTTTTCAGAGCTGGCCAGATCTGGCCTGTAGGTAGTAGTATGTAAACCTCTGCTAACACATTACACTATATGGGCTTGATTTCAAATAACTTTAGCGGATGACTAAATTCTGTTTCAGAATATAGAGAAATTAAATGCAAGATTTTTTTTAAGTATTCACACCAATACATAACTTCGCCAAAAAGAAGTCAAGCCTTACTGAGTCATTTTTCTTCAAAATGGGTTAAATCGCAAAATCTTTTCCAGCTCAGTCTTACACAATTTATCATAACAACACCTCTGTTCTATATTTAGCCTCTTTCTGCCAAGGAGTTCAATCTCTTTTAAAACATTATCTCATTAATCCTGCCTACAACCCTGTGAGGGTGGGGGATGACAAGTATTAAGACACGTTCAGAGTCTTTTAGATTTGATTCAAAAGTTGAAAGAAGTTGAGTGACAAGTGCTTGCTGCCCTCATAGTTACCCAGTATCCTTAAAATACGTATTCTGAGTCTTTCAGAAGCATGCTGTTCCTCATCTGGGTGCTTCTGGGAAAAGAGATCCCGCACCAGATAATCCATTTTCCTAAAATGTCCTTATTTGGGGTGTATCTCCCACAAGGATTTGGTTTCCATAGAGTTTTTCATCACTTTTTGCATTATCAAGATGTTCTGTTCTGCATACAAGTTTTTTTTTCTTTTTTTCCTTTTGGCTGATGGCTATATTTCAGTAGTGGGAAAAATAATCCAGAAAACTAAAATATTTGGGTCTTTATGTCATATATAAAAATTCATATATATGTATTCATTATATATATTACATATATATATTTACCTATGTCTAGTAGTAATATAGTGCCTGGTAGTAATTTAGGTATAAAATAAGACAATTAAATTACCCTTTTAGGTCATACATGATAATCATCATAAATATGATATTAAAATATGCTCAAATTAAAAAATAATCTTCCTTCATTCCTAGTTTCTTCAGGCCATAAGGTGCTCCAGCACCTCTAAGGGATCCATGTTAGCCTTATGAAATCCAGCTATTTTGACCTGGCCATTTGAGCCTTCAGCAACGCAACCTTTGCCACTAACCACATTTCTCAAACTCTGATTTGTGTCTCTATACCGTTTAAGCAAATCTTTCTAATACTATCCACAGATTATGCACGCATTCATGGAAATATACATCTGAACACACAGCTTCTTCCACTGAGAATTCCTGGATCAGCTTTTTCCATTATTTTATGTCCCTCCTTTTAGGAAAAACCCTGCTTCAAACTCCTTTTTGTTTAGGAAGTCTTTTACGATCAAAGCAACTCACAGGAGAGATCCTTTTACTTAAAATTATTTATGGAATGCCCATTATATACAAGATATAATACTACAGACTTTGAAGCTTCCTTTGACAAATAAGGACCTCTGCCAAGGAATATAATATATGCAAAGTATAAATTGATAAAGGAGAGTGCATACTGTATGTATTAGAATAGATAAAATACACACAGCTGTGCAAGCACACAATAACACAAAACAGAAAATGTATATTACCATGTAATATACTATAGGAGGTTAGATGATGGAGACACATCTTTTGGGGTTAGATGAGGAAAAGATTCATCTAGATGGTGTTTGAGAGAAAGCATACTGTACCTGAAGACTTTGTAGATATAGAAATGTTACTTGAGGACACATGTTTTGGATCACATTACAAAATAATGAATAAGTTAGTTTGGATAAAGTATATAGTATATGAAAGAAAGTAGGATATAGCTTGTTATAGGTTACATTAAGATGGTTGGATGTTATTTAAGAAACCAGTGAAGACTGTGTACGAAAGAGAGACGTAATAGCTGTGCATTAGGAAGGTTAATCTAACAATAGAATATAACAAGATAGGTAAGATAGATTGGAGATGGGAAGATACCAGAGGAGAAAGACCATTTCAAGTTTTAGTAATAGTTCAGAAGAAATCACAAGATCTTAGACTGTGGTAATGACAGTTGAAATGAGGAAGAAACAAACGAAAGCAGATAAAGGAGACTGTATAGAAGTAGAATTGAGGCAATAGAAGAGACAGGGGATATAAATTAGTCTCAGGCTCTTAAAATCATCTCCCAGCTACATAGCCTTGGGCTGAAATGAACCATGGTCTCCAATATCCAACTGCCTACCCAGAATGTCCATTAGATACTTAACAGGCATCTTGCACTGCACATGGCTGCCACCAAGCCTGCTCTGCCTGCAGTTGCCTCCAGTTCAGTAAATGTTAACTATATTCTTCAGTTGATGAGGACTGAAATTACTCAGCTTTACTCTTTCTTTCCCTCTGTCTGTCAGATTTGATAGAAAAATCCTATTGGCTCTAAATTCAATTGAAGTTCAAAAGACAGTCACTTCTTACCATCTCCACCACCACCTCCCTCATCCAAAGCATTATCATGTCTCTCCTCAATTACCACAATAACTCCTAAGCCACTTCTACTTTTATCTTCCTACTGTCTACTCTCAACCCAGCAGTGGAAACCATCACCTCACAATTCTGCTCAAAACCCTCTAATGGCCCTATGAATGTATAGAATAGTGATGTAAAGGCTTGGGGCCAAAAACATGCCTCATGGTGCTGAAAATAATGCCATTAAAAATTCACTGCTTTCAGTTTAAAATAAACACCCTCTGATGGTTTCCCATCTCAGAATAAAATCCAAAATACTCACAATGACCTACAAAGACCTACATACATTTGTTCCCTTCTACTTCTCAAATCTCATCTTTTACTTTCTTTCTCCCCACTCTGCCTCTCATTGCTGTTCCTGAACATGTCAAATATGCTTTTTTTTAAGGGACTTTTTACTTGCCCTTCCCTCTGCCTAGACAGCTTTCCCCAGATATCCACATGTTTCCCTCCCTTTCCCATACAGGTATCTGCTAAAATATTATCTTATCCACCTTCCCTGACTATCCCAGATAAACTGTCTATCTCCATTATCACTTTTTATTCCCCTTATCTTGCTTAATTTTCTCCATAGCAGTCCTCCTCACCTCATTTATTAAATTTACTTGTTTATATGTCCATTGTATGTCTCCCCCATTAGCATATAAGCTCCATGAGGACAAGGTAATTTTGTTCACTGTTACATTTCTAGGACCTAGAACAGTGCTTGGAACATAGTAGGCATTCAAGAAATATCTGTTGAATTAATGAATAATGGAAAAAGCCAAAAAGCCTTAGTAATTTGAAGAAGGTCTCTACCAATTATATTAATCAAGGAAATTTAATAGAAGAATATATTGAGACATATAAGACATTTTGATTTTGGGTATTTTGAGTTAAGACCTACAGTGTACCACAGATAGATGTATAGCAGGCACAGTGAGAATAGAATATGAAAGCATGGTGACAAGAGGATTATAATTTAAATCCAGAATTTAAGAAAATTTCCAAAGATATGTAGAAAGCAAGACAAATAAATAAACCCAAAAGAATAAGGAATGTTAGCGACAATAAAGAAGATGGTGTGATCAGAAGGTTAGAAGAATCAGAAGGGTATGTTTTCATGGAAGCCATGAACAGCTGCAAGAAGAATGGTTTAATAAATATTGTTATATGCTGTATATCAATGGTTTTGAGAACTAAGAGATTATTGTGACTTTTAGAAAAGGAATAGGGTGTGAAGAGACCCAAGTTTCCAGAGTTACAACATGAACAGTTAATGAAGAGTGGAAGCACCAGATATAAATTACAATATTAATTTTTCATTCTTTCATTCAACAAATGTTATTGAATATATATGAAGTATGTAATAGAATATACTGGATGATAGAATGGTATATAAAAATGAACTATAGATGAATCCTGACCTTGAGAAAGTTTATCAAAAAAACAAGAATGCCCAACAATGTATCAGGGACTGAGCTAGGCACTGGGGATTCAATGGAGAACATAGCTTTCTTCAATCATACATTCATTGAATCAAAAAATATTATGATGTCCTAGAAGATACGAGAGACAAATAAAGCATGACGCTTATCTCAGTGAAGTTATATTCTCATAATGAAGCAGGCAAGCAGATAAAAATAATTAAGATTCAACACAACACTCCAATTATAGCACATAGGAAATGTTATGAGGCATAGTAGAGGAATTAATTTTATTTTTCAAAGGATAATAAGTTTTAAAAATTCCCTTTGGAGTTCAAGTATGATAAAAAAGAATATAGAATTATGGAATCATGAGAGTACAAGTATTGAAAGACTTTTTATTTATTTGTTTGTTTGTTTATAAAATGAAATGACCTAAGCGCATTTGTAAGCTCTGAGAATGGATCCAGAGGACAGACCAGAGATCCAAAAGAACGAAAATTATAAGTGAAGTAATAAATTCTTTAATATACATTATCTGAGACTGATATGATCAACTTTGAATTTAAATGTTTATAATTAAGGTAATTATTGAAAGATGATTCTAATGGTATAATAATGAAATTTAATATATTTATGATTTACTCATTGCGTATAGGAAGCTCTAAACAACATTTTATATACCAAATTTGGGTGTTTAACATTTTTAATGAATAGAAATTTTGAGCTATCGCATGGGGGCACTGTCTCCCAGACAACAGTTCAGTGTCAATAGTGTCACCATTTTCATCTTTACAACAGTGCTTGTGTCATTATTTGACAAGTGTGTGCATTTGATCTTTATGCTTTCATAAAGATGAGTTTACAATAGAGAAGTGAAAGTAATGATACAACTATAAAGAAGAGTATTTCTTACAAAATTAAGAAAATTGATTTATAGAGATAAAAATCAACAGACAGACAGAAAAATGGGGCAATTTCTAGTCTCAGTTAGAAACTCTCCAAAATTAGATTCATTAATTGGATATTTAATTATGAGGAATAAGGACAACGTTTTAATGTATGCAAAATATTTGAAATACATTATTGGTTTATATTTAAAATGCAGGTGTCTTGGGACCTTTATAATAACTTTTTAACTTTCTGGGAAAAGAATCTTTCCTCTACATGTCAATTTTCTCCTTTGTATATTAAATATCTATAAATGTATTCAAAAGGCATTTTGCCTCGGTTTAAGGAACTGCTTTTATTGTATATTAATTGCTGTTTCCAAAACTAATATTCCAGGGAACACTGTTCCTTCAGGTTGCAAATAGGTGTACCGTAAAAGTGCTTATATTCAATTAAATTCAGAGAGTGTTGGGTTATTCCAAGTTAAAAAGGATTTTTAATGCAAGGCTGCTCCGAACTTTTACTATGCAAATGTGCATTTTTATTCTCCAAGAAGAGGGTATGGTAAACAATGTTCTCCAAACTAATTTGACCACAGAGTCCTTTTTTTTCGCAAAGCACCTATTAACATCCACCAGAACTAGTGTTCTTCAAAGCATGGCTTGGAAAACACTCTGCACATTCTTTGGTAGAATTCTCATGAAGAGAATGATACGCAGCAGAAAGGGACCTCATGAGATTTAGAGATGGAAGTAATCCTTGAGGCCATCTATCACAACCTCCATGCCAAGATCATTTCAACAACACCTCTGACAGGTGGACAGCCAGGTCTTGTTTTAAGTCTCTATTCTGTGATACTACATTCTATGTCTGTCCTATCTATTCTTAATCAATTCTTCCATTTTTAAGCTCACGTATAAGTCATTGGTCCCCACTCTGTTCGCTTCCTCTTCTACGTGGCAATTCTTCAAATATTTGAAAACAGCGTACATGTCCTCTACTATATCCTCTCTTCTTCCAGATAAGCAGACCCCATTCTTACAAATCTACCATGAAGGCATTATTGGACTCATTGTATCAGCTGCCTTTCCCTGTGTGCACTAGAGTCAAACAACTGAACGTGATTGTTCAACTCTTCCTGCTGAAATTTGGACTTTTTATTTTTATTTTTTGCTGTATGCAGGCCTCTCACCGTTGTGGCCTCTCCCGTTGCGGAGCACAGGCTCCGGACGCGCAGGCTCAGTGGCCATGGCTCACGGGCCCAGCTGCTCCGCGGCATGTGGGATCTTCCCGGACCGGGGCACGAACCCGTGTCCCCTGCATGGGCAGGCGAACTCTCAACCACTGCGCCACCAGGGAAGCCCTGGACATTTTTTAATGTTAATTCTTGGGCTGTGTTATTTTTTAAATAGAAGTATATTGTTGGTTGCTATCAGACATACTCTTGGTTAAGGAAAATTACAACTATAGCCAAACAAGATTTTCCCATCTGTACTTACATAGTGAACATTCTGCAGTTAAGTTTTGTGGGTTTTCTCATTGTAATCAAGAGAATTCCATACTATAGATTGCCTTAAAATGCAACTTTCCATCCCTCTGCAATGCTCAAATTATTTGTGAGTTGCAAAAAGACAGGCACGTATTTCTGTATCTAAAAGAAGCTTACCCTTGGTGCTAAATTGTTGTTTGCCAACTTTATGCTTATAAAACAAAAGAAAAATATGTTTTATGTATACATAGATATATGTATTTTTGTACATTACATATACATATTTTTAATTTAAAAAGAAAGTGAAAGGACTTCCTTGGTGGTCCAGTGGTTAAGACTTCTCCTTCCAATGCAGGGTGTGCGGTTCTATCCCTGCTCAGGGAACTAAGATCCCACATGCCTCACGGCGAAAAAAGCAACTCATAAAACAGAAGCAATATTTTAACAAATTCGGTAAAGACTTTACAAATGGTCTACATCAAGAAATAAAAATAAAAAAATAAAAAGTGAAGAAATAAACATTTACGTAATGAGATTCTTATTGTTGAAAAAACTTAAGTTCTAAATTTCAATTTGGTTTTCCCTTTCCCTCTTGTCTCCACCTAAAAAGAAATCTGAATTTTAATTCAGTACTGGGAGAACAGTAGTCAGAGCTGGTGATTGAAGCTGTAGAGTGTTATCTTATTTATAAGACTGAAGGAGTAAGAAAACAAACACACACAAAAAAAACAAACATTTACTTTGGATGAAGGCTAACCTATTTGCAAAAGCTACAACGATTTACTCAATATTATATCACTGAATAATTATTTCTTCTATGTCCTTAAAAATCCTCCTTTTGGAAGAAAAAAAAAGGAAAGAGTTAATGAGATTGTGGTGTTACAGGAGTCGTGCAGAAACAGTGTAAGTAAACGTGTAGAGAAATTAGTTCTGAAGTGTGGGATAATTGTAGAGGGCCCTGGGCAAAAAACAAAACATAGATGTGCAGGAGTCATAGCACATCGTGTCTTCACTTGTCTTTGTTAGCGCAAGTGAAAAGGTTAATGCCGTTCAGTTCCATCAACACAAAGTGAAGAACTGTGGCCCCTTTGAATTCTAGAGTTACTCACAGTGCAACTGATTTAATTCCGGTGAGGATGCTACTATTTACAAGTTTGCTCGGGAATATGAATGTCAAGTATCCATTTGTTCCTGCTCCTGTACAATCTCTCTCTCTCTCCTTTTATTTGTTTTGTTATAGAGAAATTGTTTTTAAATAATTATCATATGGAAAGATTCACTGTTATTTGAAGCTATCCTTTGATTGGAAGGAAAACTGTCAGATGCACGCAGACCCAAAGCATTAAGTCTCTGCTAGGCTCAAGATCATCAAATATTATATTCTCACATGCATGCTTAAAATCTAAAACCTCAGATACTCTGGCATTTTTGAATTTTCTGCCCCAATATATTATAGCTGGTGATTGTATTAATTGCTCGCAATATTCTGGTATAACTTGCCCATTTTAAGTATCAAAATACCAATATGTATAAGTGTGCATTTGCGATGTTATTCCAGACATTTAGCCATAAGACAACAGCTCTGTTCATCCTTCTTGCTTCAGCTTTGTGTCCCTACACCCGTCCCCTTTGCTGAATGTCACCCACTCCATCCTCAAAACACCTATTCACATACCTTCTTCATCCTTTATTACTGTTCACTTCCTGTTACTGTCATCCCCTCATCCTCATGTTGCTCCTCTTCTCTCATTCAACTGAAGGCTGAGCTCAGAACTGGAAAGGAAATTCCTTGATGCTCTTAGAGATGCAGGGGGGGAATCACACCAGGGTCATCCCCTTTCCAGGTTGATGGTTGTGAAATATAAACTACCCCAGCTTGAAGCCGCAGACAGTGGACCTGAACACTCCATTAAAGATGCTGGAGTTGTGGTATAAATATAAGAGTAAGTAGATTCTAGAGAAAGAATAAAAGGGATAAAGAGAAAAATTTTATAATAATAAAAGTTTCATTTATCAAGAGGATGAAACTGTTCTAGAGGTATATGTTCTTTATAACTGAGCTTCAAATATAAAGCAAGGGCTTCCCTGGTGACGCAGTGGTTGAGAGTCCGCCTGCCGATGCAGGGGACACGTGTTCGTGCCCTGGTCTGGGAAGATCCCACATGCCGCATTTAGAGAAATATCCTCAGGAATTCTCAGTATCACTGACTGCTTAGTAGCTTAATGCTAATCATATGTTATTTTGATATTTTCAGTAATTAAATTGCTTTCTATAATATTATGAGTATAGGGGCTGATTTCATGTAACAGATATTCCCTTGAATGACAGGAAGAAAAATGTTCTGGAAAGTCAATACTGCAAATGAGTAGAGTACTTACTCAAAGATGCCATTATATGAGTAGTAGTTCAGATGTACTCTGTCTAACAAAGGTATCAGAAAAATATTTTGCTGAATGAATTAATCAGTTGTAGCTCTGAGGCTGCAAGCTTGAGGAAATCTCAACAGAACATATTGTAGTAGACCTATGTGTATATACTTGCTGATGAGAAAGAGAAAAACTTGGGGGAGACATTTGTTTGCATCTAGAAATAAGAGACAGCAAGATGAAACCTAGCAGATGCACCTTTCAGGCCCTGGGGAAACAGCATCTACCCTTTATCCCCTTTAATGGACGTCTCACCAGAATCACCTTGATACGTGGTCCATTCTTTCACATTCTTGAGCTCTGCTGGCTTGTGGTTCCTTTAAGCCTCCTCACAATCCTCTGGACTATAGATGAAACAATTTTTTAAAAAATTATCTATGGAGAAAGAAAAAAATTGAAGTGGGTTGGGAAGAGAAGGACTAGAAGGGTGGAGACTGTGATGAGGTCACTTTTTCACACTTTCTCTGTAATTCTCAAATGGAATCTATTTATTCTGAAGTTTGTGAAGCCAGAAAATTCCCACTGAGGTTACAATGCCCTGGAGCATTGTCTGTACTTTCTAACAAGAATTCTGATTCAAGTATGATTGAGAAACCTTGAAAGCCTCTTGCTCCATTCACAGTATGATAAGAAATACTGACCAGGCCTATAGGGATAGTGTCTTAGAGACTCGAGAGAAAATGAAAGGAACAGTCTGGACCTTTATTACTATAAGAAATATTATGTTACTGAAAAAGAAATTTGAGTTACTTTTGATTCTTTTTCTCAAATGAATTAATAATATTCCAGGGAGAGTTGGTTGACCTCCATCATTCACAGGTTAACAATTAACCACACCATCTCTGTGGTCAAGAGATAAGGTTCTAGAGCCATCTTCCTGAATTCATATCCTGGCTCCACTACTTTCTAGTCATGTAACCTGGGATCAATTACTTACCTCTCTGAACCTCAGTTTCTTCATCTGTATAATGGAGATAGTAATAGTAACTACCTCTTATGTCTATTATAAGACTTAAATAAGTTAACACTTACTATGTGCTTAGAATAGGGCCTGGCACAGAATTAATTACTCAATGAATTTTCACCACAATTTTCTCCATTCATAGATAATGAATAATTCAGGAATAATATATATTATCTCTCCACAAGGTGGGCACAGAATAACTGTTGGTACTACACTACTATTTTCAACATACAACTTCTCTGAACATCACTTCATATTTGGACAGGGCAGGAAGGTGGAATGGTAGGAATCCTCATTTTATAAGTATATTTTGAATATTAAATATATAATCACTTTCTTCCAGATTATTTTAATGTTTTGAAACTTTCTTCACAGGATTCTAATACATTTTTGAGATTATCATGCATACAAGTTCACATTTATATTGATTATGTGCATGTGACCTCACTCTCTTAGGTAAATATAGTCCTTTTGTCAAGTACCAAAGTTTAAGAGACTGACATTTCAGATATGGCACCTATATGAACCATCATTAGCATAACTGGAGCAAATACGGGAATAGAAGCAGATCAAGCAGAGGATGTCACAGAGAAAAGGAGTCAAATCAATTCTGGAAGAATGCAGAAGGAAAGGTTTAATAAAGGGTATCAGGTGTGCTTGAAGAGAGGCTAACAGACTCAGGCCAACCAGGAAAGAGAAAAGAAAACTAGCAGTGAACAAGCTTGAACAAATAATTCTTAACCTGTGCTCTTAAAATTCCAAAACATTCAATTTGACTGCATGCCAAGTAACACATGCTAATTGTAGATTTTAAAGAGTGTAATAGCAGTAACAATGTATAATTATTAATATATATTTCATACCCTGCCTAAATCTATACAGATGGTCAAAGGGCAGTGCAAAACTGGGAGCAACAAAAACTTCTTCCCTTGCACTAGGTTGCCAGTCTTTTACCTGAGTCAACATTTTGAGAGTAACAGATATTCGTTGGTTTCCCTTTTATATTTTCATTGACTCCTCCTACTGCAAAATGACATTTGTCCCCTGACTCTATTGAATTTCTCACTCTCAGGTCACTAGTGATTGCTTCATTACAAAATCAAGTCAGTGATCTTTTTTTCTTTCTCTTTTGCCCATATTTACTAAAGCTCTACTGCACTAACAGTTAACCTTCTTAAACATCCCATTGCCTATTTCCATAACAATCTTCTTTCCTGTTTTCCAACACTTCTGACATCTGATCATTTTATGCTGATTTCTTCATGGTTCCTACTATTCTGATCCAATGACACACTAATCTCCCTCTACATTCTTTCTTTGAATAATCTCATCCACTGTGATGGCATTCATCCTCCTATACACTGCGAACCTCAATTTTCTAGATCAGGGGTCAGCAAACTATGGCCTGTAGGCTGGCTTTGGCTTGCCATTTGTTTTTGTAACTAAAGCTTTATTGGAACAGAGCCATGCCTATCTATTTTGTCTATGGCTGCTTTCACCCTAAAAAGGCAAGTTTAAACAGCTGCAACCAAAGCTAAAAATACTTACTGTTTGGCCCTTTACAAAAAAAAGTCCATCTGATCTAGTCCATAGGATGTCAGTCTAATATATCTAATTATTTAAAGGAAATACATGCTTTGATGATAAAAGCAGCTAAATCCAGATGTTCAAAGCTGATTCTCCTCTTACATTCACTTTTTCTCTTATTGGGAATCTATATTTAGCAAAACTAGAAACCTGAGAGTCATTCTAGACTTTGCTCTTTCCTTCATCCCATGTCACACTGATCACCAAGTTCATATTTGTCTTCTCTCCATCCTTTTGTCCACAGTCACAATTCAGGATCTTAGCCATGTTTCTCATGGCTGTTGGTAAGGACTTCCACCAACAATTGCCTGTGTGTCAGTCATTATTTCTCCAGATAAAAGACATAGTCTTTATTATACCCCCCACCTTGATCTAAGACTTGCGTGTACTAAACCCCATCCAAACTATTTTGAATGGATACCCTCAGTGTTTCAATGGTTCAGGACTTTGATAACTTCCAACCATGGAGTGAGGTTTTGGGACCAAGAGATGTTATTATGATATAAAAGGGAAAGTCCAGTGTCTGTCCTGGCAGTTGGGAATTGGCTACAATGGAACATACTCCCATAGACAATACAATAATAAATAATGCCTAAGTTAGAGATGTCAACTGCCTGGGAGAGTCAGGAAAGCCTTTGCAGAGGATATGGCATCTGAAATAAATCTTAAAGATGAGAAAGAAATCATCAGTGTCAGTAAGTGTGATACATTCTAGGCAAGCCAGTAACCTGGATGAAGACTAGAATGCAAGGAAGAGTTATTTATTTTTGGAAAATGGCACTCTGTTAGGTTGGAGTAAGGGCTGGGTGGGCTATTTGCAAAAACATAGCAGAAGAGAACAGTTAAGCCTGGGTGTGAAAGTTTGTTGTTGTTTTTTTAACTCCATGCTTGAGTGATTAGACTTCACAATGAAAGTAATGAGGAGTCTAATTTTCAAACAAGAGAGAAACATATGACTGGCATTTATAAAAGGTACTTATAGTGACGTATTAGAGAGTACACACATTATAAACAAGGAAAACACCTTCTTACAGGCAAACTTTAGGAGTCCACTGCAATAACTCTATTAAGAAAAGTTACTTTCTTAAACTAACTCAATGTCAGTAGGAGCAGATAGGAGTCAGATTCAAGAGCTAATGCTGAGATGAATCTACAAGACTTGTCTACTTAGCTGAAAGTGGGTAGGGGCCAGAGGAGAGGAAGAAGTGTGGGCAGTAAATCTAGCAAAGCTGGCAGAGAAGGCAATGGTGCTATTAACCAAGAAATTAACCTTCCACAAAAGGAAGAAAAGGTTTCAGGAGGTAAGAGAATGAGCTTGTTTGGGACTATGTTAAACATGAAATGCCTTCCAGACAATCAGGATGACCAACGAAAATGTCCAAGAGACAATTAGAAATACTAGAGTGGAGCTTACAGTTGAAACAAGAATAAGAAAACATATCTTCTGATTGAAAAATATAGAACAAACTTGAGGACAAGCTTATCCAATCACTAGATTGTCCCTGTTTCTGAAAATCTAGTTTACATATTTATTTTTTGAGATAAAGCAGTAACCTTAACAAATCTTCTGTTAAAATGCGAATCTGTATAACTGAATCACTTTGCTGTACACCTGAAGCTAACACAACATTGTAAATCAACTATCCTTCAATATAAAATTAAAAAAATTTTTTAAATGCTAAGCTGTTGGAAGAGTAACATATGAAATGTTGATTCACACCAGTATGTTATCTTGAATTATTTTACTGCTAGACTTTAGTTATTTAAAGAAGGCTTTAAGAACCACAAGCTCTAGGGCATAGAGTATGACACACAAAATTTAGAAACGAGGTACTCTCAGGCAATGTGAGTATAATAGTACACCAAAACAGAGCAGTGGAGTGAGGTCAAGGGGAGAGGAAAAGGACCAGAAAAATAAGTAAGAAGGTCAGGAAAAAGTGAAGATGGAAAGTGAAAAAGGGCAAAGCTTACTTATTTCCCAGTTTGAACAGTTCTCTGACGGTAGCAAGTGTTCTCCTGTCTTTTGTTTTGTTTCCAATTTAATCATTGCTCCCTTTTAGAAGTCTTTAAATGACAGCATATGATACACTTGAGTTTCAGCTAAACATTCAGAAATTGAAAACCAATGAGCTCAAGTCTCTTAATTATTTTCAGTTTTATGACCAAAATATTAAAAGATGGACTTTTAGAAAGAAAGTTTTTTGGTAGCTTTATATAGTGCAGAAGGCTCTCCAAACATTGCCCATAATACACAATTCATTGTATTTTAGCTCCTTACAGATGCTTTAAAATCCCATATATCCTAGCTATTTTTTTCTTAATAACTTTTTCTATATATGCATTTTATTTACCCCTTAACATTAGGGAAAGGTTTAGAGAGTAACTATTTGATTGCATCAGTCTATGTTTCCTAAAACCCCAACTCATATTTTAATGCTCAAATTATAAGACAATACTCTGTGATTGTATTTTGTAAAAAAAATTTATTACTACTCTCCAGGCCTTAAAATGTTTTCCTCATAGGCATGACTAGAAATATAATATTGATATAAATAAGCATACACATGACCCTTATTTGAGATTACTACTTGGAGTAATCTCAAATACTCATGAGGGAATACCAAAGAAAAGAAATCTTGTAAAGGAGGAAAACAGATAAATATTAAGTAGAATAAAAATTCAATTTTTTCAATTTTGTCAGATTACTTTGTATGCCAGTTACTTTCTATTCCTATTTCTACAGTTGATTTATCAGTAGAAATTCATTGAAACTTTTTTATTCATTACATTAAAATTTATGAAAAATCTGTGATAAAGTAGACATTTGTATATATAATGTGTACTAGTATTGTTTACATATATATATACGCATATATATGTGTGTGTTTGTTCAGTTGTCCAATGGCAATAAGAAAAACATAATTTATCATTTAAGACTAGAAACATGACTTATGATAATATCCAATTTTATTGTTACTGGTAAAGTATTACTTATTGCAAAAAATATAATCAAACAGTGCTTTTTTTCACCCTATTTTGCAATAGTGTTTTTTTTTTTTTTTTTTTTTAGTGATAATGGTAACTTTAACACATTCCAGGAGACTGAGATACCTTTTCAATCATTAAAAATTATGTTATGATTATGCTGCCTTCTTTTAGTGAAACTAAGGGGTACTTTTTTTTCAGATTCTATATCTACATGTGTGTTACAACTGACATAATCAACTAAACATTTTTTTCTTAGTGGTACATAAAATAATAGGGTATCTAAAAATGATATCAGATTAAAAAGAACCCTCTATTTCATTTCTTTGAAAATGGAGAAAACAATGTGGTATAGTAACAGTTAACAGAATATCACTCATTATCAGTAAATAGTTTATTTTAGGTGTGATATTTTTCATCTAAGTTTGTATAAATCTTGCAATTAAGTAACTAATTTCAAAAGATTTTTCTGAGGCAATAGTTATTTTATATAACATTAGATAAAAATTCAGGGACAGGTCAGGTGAGTAACATGTCATCTAAGGTCATGACCCATGTCGCTGGCAAAGCCATTCAGCCAGTTTTGAGTCAGTCCTAACTACCACACACCCATACGTGTTTTTATTGGGTTTTTTTTCTTTTTCTTTCAGTTCTCTTAAGACACCATGTGGGCTTTACAGAGGTTTTTCTTTGCTGCTTTGAGTTTTCTCTGCTTACACTGCCAGCGGTAAACGTGATAAGAGAAATATAAGACCACAGGTAGTTGGCCTAGTCTTCTTAGAAATAAGAATGTCATTCAATCCTACCCATAAATATATGCTGTCATAAGTTTTCTAGTCTTTTGAGTCATCTTCCTTTCTTTGTTCTTAGGATTTTCTCAAGGTATTCCAGTTGACTTTTTGGTAGAATCATTCTGATCTCGAGCAGAGATTTGGGAATATATATGGCCTAATCTTGAGACCTGCTCAGGGAGATAGAGAAGGCAACTCCAAAGAATATTCTAGGGACCAAGAAATTTGTCTGCTGTGTTATCTATAGCTGTTGAATGTGCAACTTGAAAAGAACATATGAGGCATTATCTTGTATCCTCCATATATATCAAGTGAGGGACAGAAAATTCTGAGTACTCAGATGCCTCTAAGTTAAAATATGTGAGGAAATTACATTCTAAAGAGCCTGAAGGAAATTATCCTAAACTGACGAAATAACAAGTCAAAGTTTTATTTCTTGCTTTGGATATTTTTATTCCACAAAGGACTTTATAAATGATATCTTTATCTGAAGACAAACATCGACATTTTTGCTTGTAAGTCACATTGTCAGAATTCCATAGAAAAATAAATGCATAGCTAATATATCAAGAAGCGCTGTTGAGTGGAAAGCAATAAATATGAAAAGATGGCAATCAAAAAATTATGTATTAAATACCTAAAATTTGGTTTGCAAAGTTAGAGTGTAGTTTTTTTGGGAAATATATGCCATGTGTTATAGAAATATTTATTTTACAATAAAATTGCATATTAAGTCTTGAAACATATTCTGTGGTCATGGCAACTTTAAGTGAAAATTAATTCACCTCTGGCTTCACTCTTACCAGCTGAAAATGTGATGTTGTTATATCCAGATGCGCATGCACACTCCATGCCAACAGCAAAGTACGAGAAACTGAAAACAGCAGGGCAGCATCTATCTGTTATGTGATATTAAGAATAGTACCTCTTCTGGGTTATTTTTTAAATAAAATTTGATGAATGCTGAATAAACATTTAGGAGATTCAACTCAAGTATAATTGGCAGAAAGAATTGAGGTGGCAAAGAACCAAAGCTAAGGAATGTGAGGCAAAGAATCCTGATGGACCAAGCCCAGAATTTCTAACACAGTGCCCATGGATCAACTTATCTTACTATTTCTCATGTATGGAACACACATATATGTTTGTGATGTCTGCATTTGTGGGATAGCTTTAATTTTGTAATACATTTTATACAGAGACAAGCTCTTGAGAACACTCCAAATCTATGTTAATCAGAGCTTAGGTGGTTGCTTCTGCTCAAGCTAAGCATAATCTTTAAGAAAAGGCTCACTACACTGTGCTCTGCTTTTCCTCGTAGCGTCCTCCCCTCAACAAAATGGTAAGAATTCAGCTGACAACAGGGTAAACAGATTATTGTGTTATTGCTGGCTGATTGCTGGAGTTATTTTGGAGCTTCCTAATTCATTTAAAGAGATTTTTGACATTTATGAAATGACTTCTATAATCAACTGATAGTGCAATATCCTATAATTGTTCAATTAAAAATGACTACTAGTGCAGTCATTTATTAGTAGAATCAGATAATTGTCTTGCCACTAAAGAGTACTTCTCACTTTGCACATCAAATGAAAATGTTTGAGTATAAATCTGTGACACAGCAGCCAAAGTCCTGGGGATTTTCAAGTGCATTTGTAATTATTACAGCCCTCTGAAGTAAATATGGTTTAATGTGATAATCTTAAATGGATTGTGTGTGAGCCTTACAAAACACTTTTCTTTATAAACCAGAGCATCTGTCAGAACGGATAGGAGTTCGTTTCCTACCAATAGGAAGTTCATGATATTCTTTCCAATGTGTACTTAGAACGTGTGTCCTTAGAACACAGAGCAGTATGCGTTTCCCTCAGTCCTCATTTATCTTTTTTCTTCTCAGATGAAACTGATCACTGAGGAAAGGAACCAGGAATGGTTGCATTAATAAATCAGTTTCATATGGAATACTACCCCACTGGGGTCAGCAATCAAAAGCTCTGACTTCCAGATACAGATAGGAATGCAAATCCATAAAAACAGAAACATTTTCTCTCTCTTCTCTCTCTCTTTCTCTCCCTCTCTCTCTCTCACACACACACTCATGATTTCAAATGCTGCATTTCTCTGAAAACACTTTGACTCACATTATCACAAACCATCTGTTAAGCTAAATCGTAAATCAGTCTTTGATTAAATAATTTTTTAAAAATCTTAGCACACTGAAAACAGAGAAGGTACAGATCATATAAAGACCAATATAAAGAAATAACTGAATGGAAGAAATTGCAGCAGCCCCCTTACAGATAAAGATTTCTTTATTTTTCTTTTAAATTAACATTGTGCTTCTTTGGACAAACTGGCTAAAGCTCAAAATTTACATTCAGATAGTGATAATTAAGGAAATTCAGAGCACGCTCAACAGATGGAAGATGTTACTTCATTTGAGGTTGCTACAAAATAGAATTTAGTAGTGTCATTTCAAAGTTGCAGCTTAATTTTCATTTTTAAATAAATAGTCTGATTCTGGTGTTTGGGTTTTTTTTCCATTTTATTTGCAGGAAAATGTTTAAAAACTGCTGTCAGATTCAGTCGCTGTATCCCGCTTTCTTTCTAAACCATCAGCAAGGAAAGAGCATTTGAATAACAGCTGCTTTGGGCTTTTTGTTTTTGTTTCTCTTCAAAAAACTTTTTTTCAAGCCCGTTTTTCTTCTTGTTGTATGGATTTTAGAAAGAGTTTTGATAAAGAGAGTCCTGGCAGCTGGATGATAAATATTATTTTCTTAACCTGCCTGTCTCTGTCAGCCACCTGCGACTGCAGCCTGCCACACGTTGGAAGCAGCTCATTAACTTTCCCACAGCTTCCCGGGAGTTTTCCTTGTTTTCTTTCACCTTGGGTGTGTACTGCACTCTCACTGAACGGTTAACTCTCCTAGTGGGCCGAGCGGGCTTTGGCACCACGAGCAGAGCACGCTTCAGGCAGCCTCCCTGCTAAGGCTCAAAATCTCTCTTAAACACATTAAGCAGCCCATTTTGGATTGATAGTGCAGTAATTATTCTGCTTCACCCTAAAAACCATCCTGGGGTAATTGGCGCAGAGGAAAATTACCCAGAGTCCTCCACCACCTGGTAGTTAAGGAACGAATCCAGGGAAAGATAAGTGAAGCAGGAAAAAAAATCGGCACTTATTTGATTTTAATCTCACCACTTTGCAAGCATTTAAATTGCCTTAATCAGGTGGTTGGCTTCCAGCCTAGCTGGTAATCTGTTATCAAATTTGAAACTAGATTTTTTAAAATGTCAGTGTAGGCTGAGAATTGAAGTCTATTAACAGTTATGAGCCTCTCTCCTAAACTTCCATAATCTATGTATTAATAATCCTTTTTACAAAGCTGTCAAATATTACTTTATTACAAGACTCCATTAATAATATGGATATAAAAGCAAGCTCTAATTATTTTTTTTTATTTTTATTTTAAAGTTGAGGGAACACACAATACCAGCATTCTTAATACTAAAATCCATTTCTTTTTTGAAGCAATAGCTTGAGTCTATGGAATAACCTTGATAAATGTAATTGAATTTTTCTCTGATAAGATTAACTAGTGGTAATTGTGAACGGGGAGGTCTGACCCACTCCAAATGAGATGTATGACAAGCTGAAAATAATCAATTTTTTTTTCCTTTTCTTTATTTGAGCCTACATTTTTTAAATGGAAAGAGAAAATCAGGGCCTTGCAGGATGAAACATTTGTCTGAAATGTTTTTGTATACACTGCTTATCTTCCATCTCCTCAGTGTGTCTAATTGTGCTGAGCTTGGTTTAAAATGAGATCAACACATTGAAACCCCAGAAGGCTTAATTAAGGGAGGGACTTTATACCTACCAAAAAAGGGAATTTTTTTTTTTTGAACAAATGTGGCATAAATTTTACCTGCAACATCCTTGACTGAAAGCATCCCCAAATTGTTAAGCCCATTAAATTGCCTCTTTTCTTTTAGGGAGAGAGAGAAGGGAAAGAAGAAGAAACTAATTTTACTTTGAAAATCTTAATTACTGTGATAGCAGGGTTGGGTTGTGCCTTTTTACGATTCCTGTATGATTTGCATTTTGAGTTGAAGTTTTGTTCTTCACAGCACACAAACCAGCAATCAGGAGCTTATAGAAAGGGCTGGATAGATTCCCCTTTTAAACATGCTTATAAAACATTTTGCCTATGTAGCTTTTTGTATTACACATTCCATGGGGTTTCTCACATACCAATCGAGAAAGCACATCTTTTTTAATTCATTTTCTCAGAAGTTTAAGAGCTTGGCAATATACATTAATACAGAACAAACAAAGTATTTCAAAAAGTGAAGCACTATGGTAAGAGTTTCATTTGAAAAGCAAAAAATGCTGTCATTATTTTTACTCTTCTTTCATGGTTTTTATCTGACCATAGAATTTTAGTGAGTAGATCAGACTACAATAGAGGCTGTTCCAACAACTTGGGTTCCTAGTCCCCTTCCTGGTTTCTACTAGGTTCAGTCAAAGACTCTTTCAGTAACATAAAATCTGGTGACAGTGAAATTAATCACAATGTACAAAAGAAAAGCAGCTGGCAACCAAACACTGAATAAAGCCAAATGTTAATTCAACTAGCTATTAACCTTAATTTACAGAATGTATACATATTATGTACATCTATATATATTTTAGCATGGCATAGTTAGTATTGATGTCTTTGTATGTGTATGGATTTCCTATATTACCTCAAAAGTACTTTTATTATTATTGCTTTATAGCATATTAAATTCGACTAAACATAATAAGCATAGCTTCCCTTTTTTATTTTGAAGATCATGTCTCATTAAAACCTGGTCATTATAGTTACACAGGTAAATTCTGTGTCTGCTGGTTGGGGCATTTCACTTTTGAAGTGAGATAAGTTTTAACACATGCCTTTGCCGAAAACAAACTCCAAGGAAGAGTCTTGGGAGAGCAATAATGGATGTTTTCTTCCTTACATGTAGGAATGCGGAGCCACCAGCCCCTTCAAAGTAGAAAGAGGGTGTTTGAGCTTTAAGGGAATGCTGTCAGGAATTAATACATACTGAACCTAGATTGTAACTTGCTAGGGTCAACATCAGTTAATTTATGAGATTATATCCAAATTCATAGTGCTTTGTTTCATCATAACATTAGAGTAGTCTCTGGTTGAAATTGCCCATTAATATCTGTATAGGAAGGTCACTTGCTTGATCTGGTCCTTTCAGTTACCATCTTCCATATGTTGGGAATGGTCTGCATTTCAGACAAGTTTCTCACTGGCCACTACCCTAAGTCAGGATATCAAAATCAGCAGATTGGTTAGAAGTAAAAGTTCTCTTTCAGATACAGATTTAGAGAAGTAAAGGCTATATTTAATTATTTGTTCCCTTTTTTAAACCTGTATTTCACTACTACTTTGAAGGGTATAAAAATAGATTCACCGTAAAGAACAGAATACAAGAACTTTGATAAGTTTACACAGTCGAGCCAGGATTGGGTCACAATCAGCTTGTACTTTAAGAGAGCTACAGAATATACCTATGCAATCATCTTTTTTATCTTAAACTTTGTTATCATGTTAAACCAAATTAAAAAAAAAACTAATACCTGTTAATGCAGAGCACTTGAAATTAATACCTAATATAGAAAAGGGGTCAGGAAAAAGGACAGTCCAAGTCAGCACAATATAGGAGCTCATTTCATTTAGGGACAGTTATCTGTTGTTCAGCTAATATATTATGAACAGCCATTATTTACTAAGCCTTCTTCTCAATCCTAGAGGTAAAAATAAGGATAATATATTGCCTTTGTCCTTAAGGAATCAACATCCTACTTGGGGAAAAAGATAAGTGAGCAGATAATTATGATACATTATGGTTAGTGCCACAAGAGAGTGTGAGGGAAGTTCTTTGAGAGACCAAAGAACGCATTCAACTCTACCTGGAAAACTGAGGCTAGTCTGATAAAATCGATATGTGAGTTCTTGAATCAGAAGAAGTAGACAATTGATTATATCCTGTGGGTTAAATAAGGCGCTTATTTCAAAAGAAATTTACAGAAATAAGGTTAAAAGAACATGCCTCTACTTATGGGATTTTTATTTAGGCAATTCCCTTATGACTAATTATAATAGGAATAACAATAGCTAACACTTATCACACACATTATGCACCAGGCAATGTTCTAAATGCTTACTTGCATTAACTCTATTGCTCCTCGTAACAATCACAGAGGTGTTATTACTATTTGCATTTTATATGTGAGGAACCCAAGACACTGACAGGCTACATGTCTTGTTCAAGGTCAGGTCACAGAACTGGAAAGCAGCGAGAAGATACAAACTTAATCAGTCAGACTCCAAAGCCCAAAATAGTCAGGTTTTTATTTTCAATAAAGTACTTTATGATAGACCAATATTAAGCATTCTCTTCTGAATAGTGCTTTTTGCAAAATTTTTTTTCACTATCTCAAATGTCTAAAATAGTAGCCTGCTGCCCAGAACCATTTCACTCTGTGCATTATGAAGTTAGCTGGTTCTAAGCTCCACAGCAATATATCCTTGAGAGCAAACAAGCACTGGCTTACTTTATTCCTCAGCTTTTGGCAACCTTTATTATTTCATTTATCTGCTATTCATAGCGAGATGTAAACATCTTACTTCCCAGTGTGATCCTCATATCAACAGTGAGTCAGTGTAAAATATTGGGAATCAATATGTGATAAAACATCGGCCAGTACTAAAAACGCAGGCCCAGAGAAAATTCACTGAGCGTCAAATACAAAATAAACATCAACAGGTAAAAATGTAATAAGATCATAAATAAAAGCAGGGAATTAGAAAAAAAATTTCTTAACCCAAAAAGCAATTTGACAAGTAAGATATAACTATATTAAATACAAAACCACTTCCAGTACAGGGAGCAATGAATTTTTCATGCAGGTAGACAGAACAATTCTTTTCTAAATTTAATAGACAGAATACATGACATTAGTGCCATTTATGGTAAGGTTTGGGACTCAGGAAGGAGGGGCACTGGAGCCTCCGTGAAGACATTAGTTAACACAGGTCCTACATTTTTTATTGATTAGTGTAGACACTTAAGACTAAATATTTTCAGACTGAGGATTTTTTTTTCATTCCAGATATGTGTACATATATTTCTTAGGTGCAGGTACTCGGCTTCTTGAATTCTGCTTAGTTTCCTACCTTCTTATCCCTTTCCTTCAAACTTACACATTCTGATCCTGCGGCCAGTTGGTCAGTGAGTCAGTCTGGGTCTGTCTGTGACACATCGTTTCATTGGCCTATCCTTGAATCTACAGTTCTATAGAAAGCCCAACAAAAAGGGACAAAAGAAGTAGGGCATTGCATTCCTTTTGGGCTGCTTAAAATTTAATGTCAATGGCTAACAATCAAGAGGAAACAAATAATATTCTTGAACCTTGTTTGCCTAGATAAAATAGTCAGGAAGGCAACAGTCTAGGAGGAGTGTGATTGTGATCCTGCAGTCTCTCGACTCACCCGGTGAAAAATGCATTACCTAACACACTTCCACATACACTAGGATTTCACAAATATTTCTTTCCTTCAGTGCTGCTGCTTTTAGGGCTAATACAACTACCCTAAGAGTCAGAACTCTCCACATGAACATCTCTTTTCCCCAGCTGCTTTTCCTTCTGACCCTAAGTGCCTACTCCATCCATGAGGCTTTTAATATGAGATAAAAGCATAAACTGAAGGAATGAGCCTCTAATTGTGAAAAGGCAGGGATCAGAGTGTACTCAGAAAATTTTTTGTTTTGTTGGTATTTTTGGCAGAGTATTTACCCAGAGCCTTAGCAACCACAGATTCATTTATTCATGTGTTTATTCAATTAATATTTTTTTCTACTGTATTGCACAGGGAATGCTGCTCAATATGCTGTACTAACCTAAATGGGAACAGAATGTGAAAAAGAATAGATACATGTATATGTATAACTGAATCACTTTGCTGTACACCTGAAACTAACACAACACTGTTGGTCAACTATGCTCCAATATAAAATTAAAATTAAAATAAATAAATAAAATCAATTAATATTTTTGAGACTTCGTCATATCTTAGGCAACTTGTAAAATTTCTGGGAAAAATGCACAACTCCTACCCTCAAGATCCTTACACTCTAATTGGTAAAGATGTGTGTGTACTACATATTTTAATATGGTGAGTAAAGAAATACATTTCTACAGAGGGTATTATAGAAAATACAGGGAAAAGATACAAACAGACTTGGGACATGATAAGAAGGGTTGGAAAATTGTCTTAGAGATGATAGATACCAGCACTCTGACCTATATGAAGAGTGGGAAGTGGTTTTACAAGCAGAGGGAAACCATAAGCAACAACTGGAGATCATCTTCTTGAGGAACATAAGCAATTTAGGCTATGGCAGCATAAAGAGGAAGGCAGAGAGTAGCAAAGGATGAAGGTACAATCAAAGTCCCCAGGCGAATCATGGAGAGCCTTAGATGCCCTGTTGTGTAGGCCATGGAGTAGGTGTGCTCTGGGTGATGGCGGGGGCTGGTAGTGGAATGAACAGTCCAGGAGAAGGAAGAATGTAGGAAAGACTAGAGGTAAGAGTCATGGTTAGGAGGCTCTTACTCTGGTTCAGAGATAATGGGGGGCTGGCCTAGAGCTGTGGCTGCAGTGATGGTAAGGAAGCAACAGAGCCCAGACATCCATAATAGAAACTCCTGCATGTGGTTAGTGATAAGGATGAGGGAGACATCATGAGTTACTCTCTGGTCTCATAACCTTGGTCAATGGACAGGCCATCAGCTAAGATAGTATCTACATAAAGGAGAAAGCAGGCTTAGGGGAGATAGTAAGTTCAGGTGTGGCAAATATGTTATTAAGATATACTAAGATAGTAAGGTCCGTTGGAAATCTAAAGCTTAAGGAAGAGATTATATATAATTTGGGGGTCAGCCATATGTAGGTGATAATTGGAACTTTGAGACCATATAAAGTAACCCAAAGATAGTGTATAAAATAAAACAGGTCATGGTCCAAGGCTGGGAACCTCACCATTTCAAGGACATATCAAAAATGAGGTGACAGAGGAGACTGAAAAATCTGATACTAGTATCATAGAATACAAAGACTTCAACAATTTCAAACAGAAAGGAGAGGATTTGCAGAGTCAAGAATTTGCAGCAAAAAACTGACAAAATAAGGGCCACAAACCACTTATTACATTTGGGAGTTGGGAACCCTTACTGACTGCAGCAAGATCATATGTGAGCAGTGGGTATGAGCAGGAAGCAAATAGCATCAGGTTGTGGCTGAATACATATATATATATATGTGTGTGTGTGTGTGTGTGTGTGTCTGTATATGTTTCTCAAAAATTTTGGATGCAGATTGAAGGAATTAATAATTTAATTTGAATTAAGGGGGAAGGTTGTTTTCATTGATGAGAAAGACTTGAGATGATTATTGTTTGAAGAACAGGGCCTGATAGGGTATGGCATTTACAGATAGAAAAGAGAGGATATGACCATTGGAACAATATCCCTAAGGGGTCATAAAGTGGTAGAATTAAGGGCAAAGATGACCTTGTTGGTCTTGAATAGGAAGAGGAACATATCGGCCTCTGAGATTATAAGGAAGGATAAGAGAATGGATGTGGTACAGATGATTTTATAGTTAGTGAGGTAAGAAATTGATCAGCATCATACCCAAAGTCTTTTGTTGGAACACCAACAAAGAGAGAAAAGAAAGTTCGGTAGGAACATTAGGAAAAGTGGGAAATGTTTGGAGTAGTCTTTGAAGGAATTGAGAAAGGGAGCTGAGCAGGTAAAACACTGATGAGCAGATAAGGAGGTCAAACAGATTTTTCAAAGCATAGATTTACAGTATTGATAAATTGTTGGGCAATATAGTATTATTCAACAGACTTCAAATAGTCATATATAAAGTCAAAGAAAGTCCATTAGATTGATTATTTTATGCTGGAATTTGCTGCACAGATGGGTGGGGAGGTAGTCATCTATTCAGTCATTTGTGAGGGTGACCCATGCTCAGTTCAGCCTGCCTCTTAGAAGCAGCTGGTTTACCTCTTCACCACTAGCCTTCAGTGGCCTCCATTGTGTTGCCCTGGTCTCCACCGTGAACCTCTTGTCCAGACCAGCCATTCATTCTGTATCTACTAACTTTTCTTCTAAGGTTTTATAAATTGGCATTTGGAAATGTGCTTTCAAAAACGTGGCAAATTGGTTTAACTGAATCTAGCTCTCAGTCAGTGTTTTAATCACCTTATGAGCTGTACTCCACAATAGAGCTCAAATCTATCCATCTTCTATTTCCCCATTATGACCACCTTAGTCTAATCTACCATCGCCTCATCTAGACAATGACCACCATTTTCTAACCAGTCTTCCCACTTACAATCTTGAATCTTTTTAAGCCTTTCTCCTCATAACAGCAGCTTAACGATCATGTTTAAAATGTTATGAAATGATGGGATCCTCTTGTACTTAGAATAAAATGCAGATTTCTTAACCTGACATATAAATCCTTACAGGGAAGGATTTATATGTCTCTGACCTCACCTCCCAGCACTTGTTCCCTTGCCTACAATGCTCCAGCAACCCCAAGCTTTCATTTTCTAGAACTCACCAAGCACATTCTGACTTAGGGCCTTTATGCTGATTTTTCCTTCAACCCAGAATGCTCTTCTATCTGACCTTTGCATGGTTGGCTCTTTCTCATGCTTCAGCTCCCAGCTTGAAGGCTAGCTCCCTAGAGAAAATCTTGTTTATTACTCTATCTGATGTACACGACCTCTCTATCCCTTCATAACTCTATTATAATATCTTATCATTTTCTTAATAAAATACATTATTTCATAATAAGTTTCATAAATAAAACAATGCCATTCACATATTTCTCTACTTGTTTTATCTGTTTTTCACTAGATTGTAAAGTATCTGGGGGCAGGAACCATGTCCATCTTGTATAACATTATAGCACCAGTCTGTAGCAAAATGCCTAATTAAATGCCCGGTACATAGTCCAAAATGTCAGCTCATTAAATAAATGAAGATGAAAGAATGAAAGAATGAACCAGATAGTTGCCACATATATAGTATTAATTCTGCTGAACGTATCTCAAGTATTTAACAATATTGTTCAAGTTTTCCTTCTTGCAACCCTTTTACCTTGGATTTCTGTGACGTCGTACACCACCGTTATTCTTACTTCTTGGAACACCTACGCTCACTTGCAATTTCTAGTCCCCTCTACACTCCTGAAATATTAGAATTCCTTGGAGATTTATCCTTGGCCCTTTACTTCTTCTAGTCATCATATGTTTCCAAGATAATCTGAACCATGGTCACCACTTTAACCAATCTGATATGCTAATCACTTTCCGATGCTTCAACCCATGCCTTTCTCCATCATGTGGTTTAAAACTATTTTAGATGACCAGTATTTCTAAGCTAATATTTCTAAGTTCCCTAAAACTTAAGATTTCTCAAATTAAACATTCACTGTTCTTCATGTCCCAACTTGGTTCCTGCTGTTATATCTCTCATGACACCACCATCCATCTAGTTCCTAAGTCACTACTCATTTTCTCAGTAAATATTTATTGAATGATTTCTATGTTCCAGGCACTAGTCTGGAATAGGTACATCAGTATATAACACGGGTAGCAACACAGAACAAAACACCAAAAACCTCAAAACTGCTTACTTTTATCTTAGATTCCTTCTTCATCAACTTAAAAGCCTCTTCTTTTCTCACTTTCTATTTCTAGTTGGGAACCATGTTTTTGTAAATACTTCCACTTTCAAAGTCTTAGTTTGTCTCGTTTTCTCCATTTTTTTCTCTACCTGCCTTACTTCAAGTCCTTATCATTTCTAGGATTACAATAACTTTTTAATTGGCCAGTTTGCCTCCAGGCTATCCTACAATCCACTTCCAAAATAGAAGGCAAATCACTCCAAAATGCAAATCTTTCAGGACTCTCCCCTATATTAAAATCTTTCAGTGGATTTCCATCCCTACAGAATAAATGTCTTGTTTATACATCTCCCAAAATCAAGTCCAGAGGACTGACACAGACCAAGTCAAAATCAGAATTATGTAAAAGAAGGAGAGGAAAGAGCCCTAGGTGAACGCCCCAAATATTCCAAAGTTTCCATTACAGCACATCATCATAATATGAAATGTGCTGGTACCAGCTGGAATAGACCAAGCAGATCCAATCAATTTATGCATGTATTTTTTCATCAGAGAAATACTGCTTTCATTTTCTCTCTATCATTCTCTGTGCTTGTTATATGTTCTTATTTTATACTATTTGTTAAATTATTAGGTTTAATTTTAACTTCCAATTCCTGATGATTTATGAATACACTGAACAAAGCAGTTCTCTAATATAGATTTGTATGAACCACGCTAGCTATTGTACTAAATATGTGTCATAATGAAGCCGGCTTTATTTATATACATGATTCCCATTTTAACCTCAATTTTCTTTTAAGAAAAACTTTATGGCAAATAACAGTTTATCTATTAGGCTAACATAGAATTCATCTTGATACTTAATGAATAAGGCAAACCAAATCACTTCACTTTTCTTTGAGTAATTTTTGGAATGATGTGTTATTTATAAAATTAAGACTTCCTTTGAACCCAAAATAATCTTATTCTTCAAGTAACCTTGATTTATTTTTATTGGAGGTAAAAACTGATATTATAGTCACAGATTGTCTTATTTGAAAGACATATTAAGTAAAGCCATATCAGCCATTGTTTTCTTTGGTTGGCAGAATCAATCAATCCACCTATCAATCAAATGTTTATTAGGTGCCAGCCTTGAGCCTGGCATTGATCCAATCCTGTACATCAGTAAAACAATAAGTACAAAAGGGGAAAAGAAGATGATAAATTCCAAATTATAAAATATGTTTATTAAAATATTTTTTATTTTCACCAAGAATTATATATATATAGTCATGTAAAAATATTTGTAAGAAGCACTATTTTTAGTTTGAAGAATGAAAGATATTATCTAGAATCTGATATTACATAAACTTTCATGATATTCAGATCTCTTCATGGAAAGCTATTTCCTAGAGCTTTTGTGCTGTTTGGTAACTTCCTATAATTATTCCCTATTGAAGCAGTGGCCAGTGGCTCTGTCCTACAAGTCACAGCATTGGGTAACTGTGATGTCTTAGGAGGTTTCTCAGAGGGCTTGTTCAGAAGGAACCAATTCTGAGCTCAGGGTTCTTCCCCAGTGGACTCCAAAACCACTTTGTTCCATGTGATTCTGCATTTACACACAACATCCACTTGAGCTTTGAACTTGAGAGTTCAAGTAATCTCTGTAGCGCTTAGTCCCAAGAGACCAAACAAAGTCAAAGGAGCTATACTTCTGTTAAATCAACGAAGAGCAATTACTGAAGGTTAGCCAAGATCTTTATATATAAAATACCCTCTTCATCTTGATTTAGAATGTACTTGTTACAGATGCAAAATTTGAATTGGATGAGGAAATATAAAATGAAAGAAGCCTCTTTAATATGTTTTTTTCAGGGCTCTTTGTCACTATGTGAGTTAGTTAATAGATTCAAGCCACCATATCCCAAAGGGATTCCAGTAAGCAGAATCCTCTGTACATTTAATTATTTCATCAGTACAAACTTTTAAAAACGACAACGTAGAGCAGTTGAATAAACACAGACTATATTCAGCCAGGAGTGTGTTCATTTAGTGAATAGTGGGAAATAGGAGCTGGCCAAGTCAAAGCCACTTGTTTTAGTCACCCAGAAAATGATTTGAGGGCTTTTTGGGGAGGTCAGACCATCTGAAGACCTTTTCTCTAACTATTGTGAGCCTGTTTTTCAGTATCGGTCTTTCAATTGCCAGCCTTATTTATTTAAATGCTTCTCTACTTAATCAGAGGTTATTCACCTGTGTTTGTAGATGGTCTACTCACCAACCATCTATTCAGCGCTTTCACACTGAGCACAATGTGTTTCACTTCATGCAAATTTTACCTCAATTATAAATTCAGTTTTTGCACCAATATGCCAGTTACTAGGTTATTGTCGCTCAGCTCTAAATCCAACCTTCTATTGTTGACTTTGTGATGCTGAAGCAAAGACTCACCAGCCATACTTCTTTCTGCTTTGCCAGGTGGCTCCATGTTAGACTCTGCCGATACAGGGCGATAGAGGCAGACTAGGAGGCTGGAGGAGGAAGAAGAAGCTACTTCTTGCCTCTTACTGTACATTTCTTGTCGGCTATCTGGGTATAGTTCTTGTGAACATCCCTCCAGCCACACTTTGTCACCCTGGTAGCAGCAGTTCTAGCCCATAGCAGCAGCTTAGTCCAACTCGCAGTTTGTTCTAGGCTTGCAGAACCAGCCTCCTCAAGGCTCCCCAGCGACACCAATACCTGGCTGGCACCTGTTCCTCAGAGTTCTGGGTCCCAGGGCAACAGAGCTCCTCCTTTATGGTCAGAAACACTGAAGCCAGCTGAGCAGTGCCTCTTCCTCAGAGATCTGCATTTTGGAACCACGGAGACCTTCCTTTAAGTTTCTAGGTTGTAATAATTCCAATTATCTTTACTTTCTTCCTCAGTGCTAGAGGTAGTAGCTGTTTCTTACAGTTGCTACTTCCTTAACTCCATAGAATTTTCTTTTTACCCTTTTAATTACCTAGTTCAGGGGTCCCCAACCCCCGGGCCGCAGACTGATACAGGAACTGGGCCGCACAGCAGGAAGTGAGCAGTGGGAGAGTGAGTGAAGCTTCATTTGCCGCTCCCCACCGCTCCCCACCGCTCCCCACCACCCCCCACCACTCCCCACCGCCCCCCACCGCTCCCCACCACTCCCCATCGCTCCCCACCGCTCCCCACCACCCCCCACCACTCCCCACCGCCCCCCACCGCCCCCCACCGCTCCCCACCACTCCCCATTGCTCCCCACCGCTCCCCACCGCTCCCCACCGCCCCCCACCGCTCCCCACCACTCCCCATCGCTCCCCACAGCTCCCCACCACCCCCACCACTCCCCACCGCCCCCCACCGCCCCCCACCACTCCCCACCACTTCCCATCACTCTCCATCACTCCCCATCGCTCCCCCCCACTCCCCATCACTCTGCACTGCTCCCCATCACTCTGCACCGCTCCCCATCGTTCCCCACCACTCCCCACCGCTCCCCATCGCTCCCCACCACTCCCCACCACTCCGCATCGCTCCCCACCACTCCCCACCGCTCCCCATCGCTCCCCACAACTCCCCACTGCTCCCCATCATCACTCCCCACCACTCCCCATCGCTCCCCATTGCTCCCCACCACTCCCCACCGCTCCCCATCGCTCCCCATCACTCCACACTGCTCCCCACCACTCCCATCGCTCCCTGCTGCTCCCCATCCCTCCCATTACCGCCTGAACTATCCTCCCCACTACCATCCATGGAAAAATTGTCTTCCATGAAAGCAGTCCGTGCTGCCAAACAGGTTGGGGACTGCTGACCTAGTTAACCATTATACCTGGGTAACAGTTCTTTATAGTAAATTTGCTCTGTTCAAATAACTGTTTTGTGAGTTGGCCTCTTCACTGTACCCTGACATATAATGTATACACACCATATCTGCCTTTTATTACCTGGCCAAAATTCTTAACCACCCTAAGCCTCAGTTTCCTAATACCTAAAAGGCAGCTAATACTAATATCTACCTCATATGCTTATTTTGACGAGTAAATTAAGCATACATTAAGTGTAAAATACTTGGAAAAGCCAAGTTTCCAATATTATATATCCTTAAGGAGTTCATAATCTGGCCAATAAGATAACGCAAATACTTTTTAATTCATAAGCTATGGCGGGGGTACATAAATGTTTATTATTTGTCTTTAAAATGTATATATGCACATTTTTGTGTATTTCCCTTACAATAAATAAAATCTATACCGAAAATATAGTGAGCATGGGGAAATCATTACAAAAGACTGGATATCTTACAATCATAGTAATGAAAGAAAGATTAGAACAAAGGATATGAATATATACTTGGTTATATTTTTCTTCACTTGTCAAATTTTCTAAAATGAGTTATGCATAACTCATAACAGAAACAAATACATCTGAAAGTTAAGAAAGATCTCTTTCAGGTAAATGGGAAATGTTTTCTATTGCAGGGAATATTAAAAGGAGAGAAGGAACCTCCCTGTTACAGTGCAGGAAGTGATACGTGTTCTTCTAACTGCATTTCCCACAGCACTGCCTGCTCTGGCTTTCCTGAGTGCTGGCCATGTCCACCGAAAGCTGAGCTCTGTCTGCATGGTGTGTTACTAGAAAGCTCTGTGGTTCAATGTAGCCAACTTAACAAGGTCTTTATCCTTCCTATCTTACAATAACCTATAAAATGACAGTAACAGACAGTAACAAAAAAGGCCGTAAAATGACAGTAACAGACAGTAACAAAAAAGGCCAGAGAAAGGAAAAGAGGTTTCAGCAGAAGAAAGTTGTCAACAATATTTTGAAGACGTTGAGAGTATAGACAAGACATGATTGCCTTAGAGCTGAGGATGCTAAAACCGAAGTGTTCACAGGAAGGGAAGCCAATGAGAAGCAAGACAATTCACACCTCAGAACTCAGGAACTAGTGCTAAAAACAGACGGATTATTAGAAATGTGTTTAAGCAGTTAGATCTCAAATCTGCCCTTTCCCAGACTGTAGAGCCTGGCAGAAGACAAGATTTTTCTGGAGAGCTGAATTGAAAGAGTGTCTTGACTCTAGGGACATCAGGCAAAAAGATTGCCAACCCCTTTCATACCTGAAGCTTTCAGAAAACTGCCTGACCTCATATTACACCTCACCTCTCCAGTTCTCCACTCCTACTAACAAGGAATTAAAGGATTTCTCTTTGGGGAAATTGACCAGCTGAGGAAAAATGGCTACAGATAGGACAATTTGAGGTCACTGACAAAACAGCTGGGTTCTTACTCAATAATCCTTTTATGATACCCACCAATAAATAAGTTTCAGCTATGCATGCTGACCTTAAAATTAGCTTTTGAGTATTTCAGCCTAAACATGAACAGAGAAACAAGGATCACTACACAATTTAGGGAAACAGCAAACTTGAACGTGAGAAATAAGACCAAATTGTCTGAAACAATTGCTAATGAAAAAGATACAGTGTAGGACCTTCCCTGGTGGCGCAGTGGTTGAGAGTCCGCCTGCCAATGCAGGGGACACGGTCCGGGAAGATCCCACATGCCGTGGAGCAGCTGAGCCCGTGAGCCGTGGCCGCTGAGCCTGCGCGTCCGGAGCCTGTGTTCCGCAACGGGAGAGGCCACAACAGTGAGAGGCCCGCGTACCGCAAAAAAAAAAAAAAAAAAGACTTCCCCAAAAAGCAAGCCGAGAAAAAGATACAGTGTAGGGAGTAGAAGAAAACCTAAAAGAAAAATATCTGTAATTACTATCTTTAGAGTGGTTAATATGTTTATATATAGTATATATATATATATATATATATATATATATATATATATACATATTTTAAGCTTCCCTAAAACAAAAAGAGTACGCCATTAAGAAGGCAAAATTCTGAGAATGAGCTCTTGGAAATTAATAATGTGATAGTAGAAATTTAAAAAATCAATCAAGGATGGGAATAAAAAGTTGAAGAAATCTCCCTGAAAGTGAATGAAAAAAAGAGAGAAAGAACATATAAGAGCATAGAAAAGAAAATTAGAGGATAAACCCAGGGGCTCCAACATCTAGATAAGAAGAGTTACCAAAAGGCAGGCTATGGAAGTGAAGAAAATATGAAAGAAAACAATACAAAACTATTTCCTAGGATCATTGGCTTTCCTATTTTATCCAACACCTAGAACAGATCATTTTAACACGATCTTGCTCTAATCGACATACTTATTTTTGTAAGAATCATATAATAATCAGTAATCATTTTCCAGATTGAAATGATCTACCAAATGCTCTGCAAAATGAATTTTTCAAAAAATCCACTCTAAGACATTTCATTTGGAAATTGAAGAATATGTAGGGTAAGGAAACATCTCTTTAAAATTTAAGAGAGAAACTAGAGGTCCTATGCTCCCAATCAGATTGCTCAACAGCAACAATGAAAGCTAGAAAATAATAGAACAAATTCTATAAAATTCGAAGAGAAATTTATTTCCAACCAGAATTCTTAACCAAGCTAGGATATAGAAAGTATGAGGGGAGAATAGTGACATTTTAACAAAGCTAAGTGTCAAAAAAAAATGTACTTTCCATGCACCTTTTAGCTGTGGGAAGATATGCTGTATCAAAAATAAGGAAAAAAGCTAAGAAAAGGGAAGACGAGATACAATACATAAAAGAGGAAAGGGAATTCCCATGATGGGAAGGATGGGATCATATCCAAGAACAACTGGTTTAAAAGGAGTTTAGAAAAGTAGACCAGGGTGTTGCAGAAAGAATGGCCTAACAAATGTAGGGAGTGGATGGATTGCCAAATACATTTGACTCTGTTTTGGCTTTCCTATTAGAGTGTGAGCTACGTGAGGTCAGGGAACACGTCTGCCTTTTAAATCTATTTAAAAGAATCTTCTAATCATAGTGCCTGTTACATAGGTAAGCACTTCAAAATTATTTGCTGAAATTTAAAAGAACACTGAGATTTTAAAAATTTTTACGCAATTTTTAAAAGAACACTGACATTTTTATCTTTGTTATATTATCCTCCTACTAGAAATATATCCCTGTAAGGATGAAAATTACCTATGCCTAATGTTGCATCTCAAATCTGATCTAGCCTGCCATTAAAGAAAAATAAGATGGGGTGGGGAGTATAGAGGAGAAGCAGGAAAAGAGAAGAGTTACCATTTCAAATGATACTTTGAATGATGCCAAATTGTACTCATACTATTAGGAGCACAAATTAACAATATCAATCAAAATATAAAATGTACCTACATTTTAACTCAGCATTTTATATATTTCTATAGGTATATAAAAGTGGCTTACACAAAGGTAGAGTGTGAAAAAAGTTGTCAACACAGCATTCTTTATAATAGCTAAAAACTGGAAACTAGCTATTTTTTTCAACTAAAGGGACCTGGGTAAATAAACTTTGGTGACGCTATTCACTTATGGATTGTAATGTAGTTGTTAATACAAAATGAAGTAGATTTGTATGTGATGACTTAGGAAAATCACCCAGGATATATTATTAAGTGAGAAACGTGAGGTGCAAAAAAGATAGGAAAGGAATGATCCCACTTGTGCAAAGGAAAATATCCATGCACAATATGAGACAATGCATAGGTATCTTCTTCCACTGTTAACTACAAATCATCGGTCATAAATATAACGCAGTAAATTAAAATAATCAGTAAACTCAGATTAATGAGAGAGGTAATCCATGGTATTCTAGTAAATGTTTAATAGTTGGCTCCTCAAGAAAAAAAAATCCTTGATTTGTAGTATTTGCCAATATCTTTTGTATAAATGTTCCCACCATGCTGATTTCATATACCAACAAAACGTCACTGAATTCAGAGAAAGGTGTCCACAATTTGCTTTCCCAAGCCAGGAGGAGCCAGCTCTAGCACACCATTGGGGGTAATCACAAGGTAAGGGGCTTGTATCACCAGGGAATATGACCTCTGCTTCAGCCCTCATCGCTCTTTTACACCTTCTGTTGTTCAAAAGTAAGGCCAGAAAGGCCATGCAGCAAGGCAAAACTTTCTGTGATGTTTGATTTCTCCGGGAGCTGAATGAGCAGAGCTGCTAAGTTCAGCTTTTGCACTGAACAAAGATCAGGAAATTTGCCTGATTTTCCTTTGCTTCTTTTGGGCTCTTGGATGTGTTTGCATGTAAAGTAAAGAAAATATTAGGTATAACAAGAATGAGCTATCAAACTGATATTTCCTGACCTTTTGAAATAGAAAGCACACCTTAAATTAACAACATGAATGGAATAAATGCAATGAGTTATGCCCTCTGACTTCAAACTATTTGCTTTCTAGATATGTGTGTATGACCATCAACTTTCTGACAGAAACTCTAATACTAGGTCTTTGGAAATCCCCACAGTAAATGCTTGGCTAAATAGCAAGAAAGGAGAAATGATCTTTCCTCCTGAGTGAGTGCTGATACAAGCAGCAGTTCCTTCATTTGCTCAATGCAGTGTCATCTCCTACCATCACATCTGGGCAAAGGTCATGCATCAACAATGTTTATCTATGTCTATGTTTACTCACAGCTGGAAGTAGACAGGAAGTATAGTTTTAAGGGCAAAAAAAATAAGAAAAATTCCAGAAGGAGGCAGCGGGAGAATTTCTGTTATAATATATGAATCTTACTTATTTTGAGGAGGTTCTGACAAGTTCAAAATAGATGTTCTTATCATTGAAACCAGGATATATGTGAAAGAGGATCAGGTACATAATTGATAATTAAGGCTGGACAAAAATACACACGAGGACTGTTCTGGGCAATATAGGATAGATACATTGTCAATATAGGATAGATACATTGTCATTTATCAATAAATGATATTGCAGTTAAGTGCAGAAAGTTGAGAGTGATGTTTCGGTGCTATCACTTGACAATACAAAATCAATGTGCCCCCAAGAATATGGAAATATAGCTCAGAAAAATTAGTAGGAAAAACAAACCTAGTTGCACATTTAGATAGTACAAAAGATCAAAGTGAGAGCATACAATGGTAAAATACGTTGACTAAGTTGCAAAGTCACTATAGGGTATTTTTAGAGAAATATAGCTGGAGCTTATTTTGTAGAAATAAATATTTTTCCAAAAAGATAGTGATGAAGTGAATATTTATTAAATTTAATTATCCTTTGATTTTAATTATGAAAGCAGATAAGAGTCTTGAAAAATATCTAGTCCCACACGTTTAATAAATTTATGTCTATAAATGCCAAAATGTTTAAAAATAATATATCTACTGAAATTTTAACCAACCTAATATTAACCATCAACACTGTGCAAAGTTCATTAAATTTTGTTTTAATGTTTAGAACATTATTTTAAAGGCTAAAGGAAAAGAAATAACATTTTAATCAAACAGACCACATTGTTCCAGTACCAAGTTCTACCATCTTTCTTACCCACCATTATACAACAGAACAACCTGTCTTTTTGGTTTATGAGAACTTGTTTCACAGTAGTTAATGAAAAGTGCTGACATAAATAAATAAAAAAGATTGATGTAGATTAAATGTTAGAAAATATTTAAAAATAAGAGACAGTCCCTCAAAATACAGCAATAAATTTACTTTGCACATTCACATCTGTTGGGACTTATACAACTGTAAAAAAAGTCATGGGAATTTATGTTTTCCCTGAGTGCTGATTTAAGCAGCAGATTTTTAGGACTCTACATTCAATGAGGGGACTAAAAATTGTCTGATGTGATATTTCTGTTAATTCATGTCAAAACAATGGCCTAAATTATTGATTTTGTCATGGCAAACTCTTGTACATAGACTCTCTGCATTACAATATGTACTTGTAAAACTTAAAAGGACTGTCACTTTTCCCATTACACAAAACTCTGTTCAGACCCTAGCCTGAGTAAAATGTCAGGTTCTGATCTCTAAAACCAAAGAGGAATGTGTAGCTCATAATCAAACTAAGTTTTGCCTTGCTGAAGCCAGAAATCATTTCTTTCAAGTTGCTTCTGACTTTGCAGGCTGTGTAATCCTGACAAATCATGGCCATTTCTAGGGCTTTGATGCACACTATGCTAGAAACCCTATATGATGTCTTAAAAAGGTATTCAAATATTCAAAGTTCCCTAATTTGAAATGAAATTTTAACGTGTATAAATGAAGGACCAGAATGTATAAATGCCTTCATGTTATTAAGTATAATATTTGTGAAAGATTATTCTATAATTATGTTTAAATTGATGGAACAAGTGTATCTGCAGACCCAAACCAGAATAGAAAAGAATCATGACTTGAATGTAAATCTTAATTGACATTATTAAAATGATATCTGAAGAACTGAACAGACAGATGAAACAGAAACTGTGTTTAATAAACAAATACTGTGCTGCACTTAATAAAACGATTGTAAGGACAATTTTTAGCCATCGTATTACTCACCTATTCATTCTAAAGCGTAATTGTCAGCTTTATTTTCCTATGCCCGAGTAAGCGGCTGCATCTTTGGGATATTTACAATTTGTGCAATTTATTGAGACAGATCCAATTCCTTTTTTATTTGTTTTCCCAAAGCACCTATTTTTTTACCTTTGCTGACCAGTGCAGAATCATCCTCACTAATGTTTATAAAACACCACATTATTGTTAGATATCGAATCCAAATGCAAGCACTGCAGGTTCTAACAGATAGGAGCTTGATGGAATCTGTCTTTAGATTGCTGCTGTCCAGACTGCTTACGCGTAGATTCTGTAAAAGTCAGTGACATGAAAGCATGGAAGGGAAGAAAGACAGGTGTGTGTGTGTGTGTGGTGCGTGTGTACAGGCACAGATATGTGCATGGGAGAGAGAAGCAGATGGATACAAATGGACAGAGAGGGAAAGAAAGGGAAATTCCAGCTCTGAAAAACACGCTTAAACTTGGATACAAAAATATGGCAACATCTAGTGTTTCCCAATGGGTCTTAACCCGTTGTAAGTCAAACATAAGGGGAATTCGAATTTTCATTAAGAAACAAGTAAAATTCTTAATTTGAACTTCTGAAATTTGTACAAGTCATTTGTCACCCAAATTCTCAGTGTTTACTAAAAATACCACATGTGATAGGAAAAGATGTGATAGAAAGATCAACTACCAGAAAAAAGTGTTAAATTCTGTAGCTCCTAATTAAATTAAAAGGGAGATGCGCTATTTCCCAGTAGTTAAGGAGCCATGGGACGTTTTATGGCTTTCTCTCAGTCAGTGAAATTCTGCCTTCCTCTCCCACAGTGAAAATAATCTTAAGAACATTAGAATATTTGCTGGGTGGTGGAGATATGCAAAGACTTCACTTTCATAGATTCTCTGTCCAGGGATATAGAAAAATGAGAACTAGTTATACTTTTTCTCAACATATGGCAAACTTCCAAGTTTAAGGAAGGAAATAGACAAAAAAGAAGAAGGGCACCAACACATTTTATTTGCACCATATGCTAGGGATTATTCTAGAATCTCTACCTACATGGACCCCTTTAATCCTCCCAATAACTTTGTGGCATAGTGATCAACCCCATTTTACTAAAGAAGAAATTCAAGCTCTGAGAAGAAAAGCAAATTACCCTAGGTTATAGAAAAAGTAAGTAAAGATCAGACAGTACCCTATTAAGGAGTCCAAGACACATGTAGTTCATTACAAACACTTTACAAGACTTAGGAGGAAAGTAAGAATTTTTGAACATTATTCACAGATGCATTGCTGCCTCATTCATGAGCTCTATTTGCACTACTATGAAATCCATATATGCAGGTATTATTAGGGAAAATCTTGGGTCTATGTATTTTATATTTGGAATCAGTTAAATGAGTTACCTTAGTTATGTAAAGGGGCAATTAAAATCCAGGTTGGGTTGACCACCAGCCACCTAAAAGACCTCAAGATGAAGCTGTTGATAAAGCAAAACTAAGTTTCTTAGAACTACTACAGAAAAGGCTAACATCACTTTGACAGAATCTCGGCTGCACCTTCAAAAGGGGATTTAAGGGAGGATAGTTACAGGTTTTTAGGGTCTGGGTTGAGCAATTTCAATGCATATATTTTGAAAGGTGGCTAACTGGTTGGGACTGGGTTGAGTTTATGACACTGTACCTTTGAATGGGTGGGAACAGCAAGGAGAAACTGCTAAATGGAGTCTTGATGAGAAAACGGTTAGTTTCGATAAGTAAGCTCTTTTCATTGCGTCATAGGCTTTTCTTCCAGTAGCAAGTATTTTCTAGAGAACATAATTGAATTACTTTTACTTGTTTAGTGTTGTTTAACACAGGGGCAGGAAATCATGGTGGTTTCAGTTCTCATTAGCATCATGCCAAATAAAAAATGTTTCAGTTTGACACCAGAGCTCATGCTGATTTCTTTCTCATGTTTCTGACATGAGAGTGAAACTATCCCATGAGTGAGCTCTCCACACTCTGGCTTTACCTCAATCTTGATTTCCCATTTTTTCTGGCCTTTCACTCTTCCTCTCATTTACAGAAGGGAAAACTTCTTTCTTGTGAGAAATGAGCTTAATTATCTGAGGACTAGAGTGTGTGCCTTCATATTTCTTTTGGGATGAGGCTTAGTCTCAGTGTCTTTTATTTCTCTCATTCCTCTATTGCTTTATCTTCAATGTTTAAAGATACTTAGGCTTGTGGTCTTTATAAAAACGACTTAAAAAAAAAACTTTACATCGTCCAAAGACATCAAAACATATGCGTTTGAATGCACTGGTCCTCCAGGAGAAAAATCCTAGGGAGGTCATAAAAATATTTTCTCAAAATTCTAGAACAATAAGGAAAGTGAGTTCAGAAAGTCTTTATGCAACAATATTAAATAATACTAGTTAAAAAAACTACAGGGCTTCCCTGGTAGGGCAGTGGTTGAGAGTCCGCCTGCCGATTCAGGGGACACGGGTTCGTGCCCCAGTCTGGGAAGATCCCACATGCCGCGGAGCGGCTAGGCCCGTGAGCCATGGCCGCTGAGCCTGTGCGTCCGGAGCCTGTGCTCCGCAACGGGAGAGGCCACAGCAGTGAGAGGCCCGCGTACCGCAAAAAAAAAAAAAAAAAAAAAAAAAACCTACAAATTTGAGTGGTAGAGACAGATGCCTATTTCATGAAAAAGGACTTCTAATAAATATGGTATTCATAGATTTAGTTTAGTTGGTATGAATCCTAGACAAATTATAGTCATGGGCAAATATGAACACTATTGAATTAGTCCTTGAATCAGTCCCAAAAGAGACAGAGACAAAGAGAACAATTCATCAAACAGTGTGGCTTAGAAAATGAGTGGTGCAGAGGGGTATTTGATCCTTAGACAGTCAACTGGAAATCCTGCAGAGTAAACTTTTCAGACAACTAGAATTAAAGCCAAAACCAAGAGTGAGTTACTCTCAGAGTTATGCCAGCACGAGGAGTGGCAATTCTATGTTGTTTAAACAGGTGCGAAGGAACGTGCATGTGTGTGTGTGTGTGAGTGTTGGTAGGTTTTCACAGACCAAATAAGAAACACACCATCACAATTTTGGGATGTAGAATAACTACTAGTCTCTGTGCCCCTTTCTGAAGCTGCTAAGGGAGTTTTCTCAGCTATCCTGATATCAAATGACTATACCAGGAAACCATGGTTTAACTAAAAGCAGTCCAATAGCGATGTTCCATTTTGAATGATTGCTAAGCAACCAAGTTAGCATATCTGTGCTTAAAAGGTTGGGAGAGGGACCAAATTATGCCAGGATGATAAAACCAGGTGGACAGGATAACCTAGGCCGCCCTTACACTGACCTGTAACTACCTTTCAAACCTCTATGATCTGAATTCATTCATTTGCTTCTTGAGCAATGACTATGTGAGTAGCCTGACGTAAAAACAAACAAAACAAAACAAAAACACACAATATTCAGGGAAGAAGACTTCAGTGCCATCACTTGGCCTTAAACTGGCCTTAACCTCTAGAGCAGCTTGACGGGCTTTTGTCCAGTTGACTCATCCAGCTCCATCAAAGACCAGGTTTCAAGAAGATTGCTAAGGTAGCAAAACATCTGAGGAAGTTCACCTACTATGGGTCCAGGCTGCGGGTCGAAAGGTTTTGTAAATATCAATGACCAAATGCAAGCAGGGCTTTGCCCAGATCCACATGAGGTGCTGTAAGTGGGGGTGAAGGAGCGGGTGCAGGGCACAGTGAGAAAAGCAAGAGCACAGCTTTTGAACATCGGGTTTATGTGGGTTTATGAGAGGACTATGTAAGCTGTTCCCTTTTTCCTGTTGTTTTCCGGAGAGTATAAGCAGAGAAACCTCGGCTAGATTTGTAAATTCAAGACCAGGGTTTAGCTTCCCAGCGTGTATTCTGGAAGGACATTATTTCTTAAAGAAAAGCACCTAATGGGGAATATGAGTGTTGGTACAGTAATAACTAGACATGAGGGGCCAGGCAGGTCTGAAGGAGCTCAGGTCAATCCCTCAAACCTTAACATGTCTCCAGGGGAGACTCATATTTTCACATGGCCCTGAAAAGGCAAATACATTCTAGCTGGCAGAAGTAGTTGGTGAACAGATAGAGTGGTCAGGGTGAGAAGCTGCCACACAGCAGTAGGTGAAGCATGGTATGTTTCATGAGCATCAGAAGATGCAGCAGGACCCATCACATATCAGCCAGCGCCTGCGCAAAGGGTGACGAGAGCCCAGGAGGCAGTCAGAGGGAAGATCCCAATGGATGCCAATGACAACAAGCTGACCAAGGAGTAAATGCCTGATCCGGAAACCCAGAAGATCCATGAGATCTTAGATGCCACACTGGAGAGATTGTGTGGTGAGGTAAATCATGAATTTAATTGGGTTTAAAACAATTGTCTGAGAACACACAGAGCTGTTGAGTTCACTTGGAAATGACTAAGATTTCTGCCATCAATAGAAATAGGAGCTCAAGCTAGAGATTCAGTTTAATTACAGAGCATGACGTTTCATTTCCTGTACACCTGAATGTGTGGTTTGTGGAAATCACACTCACTGAAATGAAAATTAGAGACAAAAGAAACTGGTCCCCTTGTCTACTCTGGTCTTATCCAAACAACCGCCTCAGGAAGTGAATACCATTGTATACATTTCAGACTAGAGAGAACTGAGGTTAAATAACGCACACATGTAGCAAGCAAATAGAGTCAAAATTTAAAATAAGAGATGTGCGAATCCACAGCCAGTTTTCTCTAACATATTGGGAGTTATTAACATCCTGTTGTAAAATTACCCTGCTATCCTTTCTAGCACTCATCTAATATTTTTCTCTTTTTAATTGCCAAACTTCTAGAGCAGATTATTAAATTTTATGTTTTATTTTAGCAACAAACACCTCTCCAAATAAAATATTATAGGCAGGGCTTCCCTGGTGGCGCAGTGGTTGGGAGTCCGCCTGCCGATGCAGGGGACACGGGTTCGTGCCCCGGTCCGGGAAGATCCCACATGCCGCAGAGCGACTGGGCCCGTGAGCCATGGCCGCTGAGCCTGTGCTTCCCGAGCCTGTGCTCCACAACTGGAGAGGCCACAACAGTGAGAGGCCCGCGTACTGCAAAAAATAAATAAATAAATAAATAAATAAATAAATAAATAAATAAATATATATATATATATATATATATATATATATATATTATAGGCAACTCCTAAATCTGTATATGTGCGAACACACACACACATAATATAAGTGGAGCTACTCTGGATGACTGAGAGGTGAGGACTAGCAGGGTCTAGTGCAACGTTCAATCAGTTTCAGTGACGATCACTAAAGCACTTCCTCAGGACTCTAAGAAATCCGAATACGTTCTCCTTTGGAAGGAATTGAGCATATTTATATGCCAACTGTCTGCTTACCTGGTACCTTCATTCTCTTCTACTCCTATCACTTCACTAAAATTGATCTCTGGAAGGTTTAAAATGATCTCCTTTTGGTCAGATTCAGTGTATTCCTACCAATTTTATTTCTTCATGACCTTTACTGAGATGAAATTGTCTGCCCTTTGAAGTTTTCTTCTTGCTCTGTTTCAGAACATGTCGATTCACTAGTCTCCCAGCCTTTCTGATCATTTCCTTTGCCTCCTTATCAGGCTTGCCTTCCTGCTCTTCAGTTTTAACGGGAAATGCCCCTTGAAACTATAGTCTTAATTCTCTGATCGTATGTCTCTCCAAGCCCTTTCTCGGGTGGGTTGATTGTTTCCCAAAGCTTCATTTATGACCTCTTGGTGATAATCCAAATTGTAAGCTTCTGTACTTCCCCATCACAGACTTGAAATGCCAAAAACCTACCCATCATCTTCACTGCTATTCCCCCAAACATCAAAAAGCCCCAAATTGAAACTCATCATCACCCCAGAACAGTCTTGCTTTCCCAGATGTTCCATTTCGGCACTAGCGTCATTTTTCTATCTCCCAGAAGTAAAATCTTAAAAGCACAGTTTATTCTTTTCTTCCTCCCAATCAATATCCAATCTGTCACATTATTTTAGCAAATCATCCTTCAGAATATATCTCAGATTCATCCCTTTCTCCCCATTCTGGCACTGGCATCTGGTTTGCTGCAACAGTTTCCTGGTTTATTATGTTTCTACCTCTATTATCTCCACACTCTCCTCCATCCTGCATGTAAATACCTAATTAATCTTCAAGCATCTCTATCCTCCCTACAGACACTCTATACTCTGGTTCCTTCCGATTTATTCCATCATTTTCCCCATCACCCACTTCCTCTATTATCTGGTGTGTGTGCCATCCTTACACTGGCCTCTGCTTCTTTCTACAATCTAATCCTCTGTTTATCCAAATAATGAATGAAGCTTTTCTCAGCTTCTTCACCACCACCCCCAATTCTTCCATAAGATTTTTTTTTTTTTTTTTTTTTTTTTGCTTTTCAGCAAATAATACTTTACCTTGCAAAGTTTTCCTTATCTTTAAAGGTATTTGTGTGTGTGTTTCCCTTTGAGGGCAGGAATCATATCATACATATTTTATATCCCCTACAGCACCCAGCACATTGTTGAGCATAGTGTTGAGAACATGATTGATAGATTCACCTGACCCTAACCTCACTCTACCTTGTCACCTATCCTTTTCCCCAATAGGAATTGTTGAATGATTACCATCCGTCTCACATCCTATTTTACAGAGAAAACAAAAGCTACTGAGTGAGAATATTCTCACATTTCTTCAGCACCCTTCAAAATCTCTCTCTCTCTTTCACTTCATCAATACTTCTGTCTATAAAAATGAAGACATTTATTTAACCAATGCCAAGGTTAATTCCTCTACTCATGCATTTAATTCCAGTCTCTCTCATTTGACCAAATTTTGCTTTATCAATTATTTCCTCTTCTCTCAAGTCTTCAGCCCTATTCTCTCTCCTGACATCTTCCTCTTGACTTATATACATACTCAAGTTTTCAACTTCCCCAAGGATCCTTGCCTCTCCTTCTAGCTTATTGTCATTTTCCTCCCCATACCCAGCTTCTTACAAGACCAGTAACCTACACACACCACTTCCTTACCTCCCAGTCACCACTTAATCTGCCTTTCATGTCCCCTCTGCTACACAAACTGCTAACAATGAGGGATCACATCGTCCTACCCAGTGTCCTCTTAGCTCCCACACAATTTGATTTTTTTGTTTGTTTTATTGAGATATAATTGACATGTAACATTGTGTTAGTTTAAGGTGTACAACTCATTGGTTTGATACATTTATATATTGCAATATGATTACTGCAGTAGCATTAGCTAGCATCTTTATCATGTCACATATTTTCATTTCTTTTCTGTGTTAAGAACAGTTAAGATTTAGTCTCTTAGCAACTTTGAAGGTTCTAATACAGTACTGCTGACTATAATCACTACGTTGTACATTAGATCTCCAGGACTTATGTATCAACTAGTCTTACGTTTTTACCCTTAAACATCTCCCCAAATCCCCCATCCTCCAGGCCCTGTTAACCATCACTTTATTCTGTTTTTAACAGCTCAGCTTTTTTAGATTTCACATATAAGTGAGATCATACAATATTTGTGTTTCTCAGTCTGACTTATCTCTATTTATGTTGTTGCAAAAAGCAGGCTTTCCTTCTTTTTCATGGTTGCATAGTCTTCTATTTTATATATATATACATAAAATATAAAATAGAAGTGTATATATATATATATATATATATATATATATATATATATATACACACACACATACCACACTTTCTTTATCCATTCATCCATTGTTGGACACTTGGCTTGTTTCCATTTATTGGCTATTGTGAATAATGCAGCAATGAACATGAGTGTGTAAATATCCCTTCGAGATACTGATTTCAATTCCTTCAGATATATACCCAGGAAGGGAATTGCTGGATCATATAGTATTTCAATTTTTAAATTTTGAGGAACTGCCATACTGCTTTTCATAGTGGTTGTAAAACTTGAGCTCCCATATGACTGCTTTGCAATAGTGGTCAAGTCTTTTTGGTTCTCTCCCTTTTTAAAATATTTCTCCTCCTTTGACTTATGATACCACACACTTCTGCTTCCTTTCTCATTTTGTCTTCTCATTTCCTTTGTCTGTCCTTCATTACCTCCTCTTCTTCCTTCCTTTGCAAAAGGCAGGATAAAAGGCACTTTGCTGGTGGAGCTAATGGATTCAAGTGAGATAAATTATACTTATTCTCTCAGCCTTAGGGGAGGCTGGGAGTAGCAGGCCTCAGGGAGCTAGTAGCCTACACCCATGAGCAACCTTGTCAGTTTGGCCCAGAGTGTCATGCAAATGTTAACATTTTATATGTGTCCTATGAAGTGTGTGGAAAATATTGCCCTAAGATTCCATTCTCAACTCCTTTCTCATCTCCTGTCAGAGTAATGTTTCCTACATTTTTACCCTGAAACAAAACAAAACAAAACAAAACATAACAAAAACAAAGAACCTTCCTCACTGCCCACAAAAGAAGAGCCAAAATCTTTAGCTTGGAATTCAAGGTTACTCATACTCTGGCCCACTTCTACTTTTCTAGTTGTATTTTCCATAATTTTCTCCCATGTAACTTACCCTGAAGCTATATCATGCTACAGACTTTCAGCTCTGATGGGCAATTTTACATTTGAGAGCTGTTGCCTTTGGCCTTAATCATTTCTCTCACTGTTGAACTCACCCTCTAAGACTCAATTCAAAATGCCATCTCTTCTGTGCATACTCTCTTCAATCCCCTTGTTAGAACAAATAACTTTCTTTTATATATTCCCATGGTACATTTACAAATATCTGGAAATTAGCAGTTATAAAGGTCTATATTGGTACTCCCTACTCCTTGACAACATTAAGTGAATAGCAAGTCCCCTACGTATACAAATATGTTTTACATATAGCAAGCTTTACTTTCATTTTTATTTTTTTTATTTTTTTAACATCTTTATTAGAGTATAATTGCTTTACAGTGGTGTGTCAGTTTCTGCTTTATAACAAAGTGAATCAGTTATACATATACATATGTCCCCATATCTCTTCCCTCTTGCATCTCCCTCCCTCCCACCCTCCCTATCCCACCCCTCTAGGTGGTCACAAAGCACCGAGCTGATCTCCCTGTGCTATGTGGCTGTTTCCCACTAGCTATCTATATTACATTTACCTTCATTTTTAAAACAATTAGATTTATATAGGCAAGAGACTTGTGCAAGATATTTAGGCATTTGCAAGAAACATAAAAAATATAACCCTCTCTTATATCTATAAAATGTGAGTTATAATAAATCTCCCACCTGTCTCACTGTCTCCTTATCCCCACACACCCACCTGAGGACCCCTAATGAAATAATTGATGTAAAAGCACTTTTATGAGAAGTGTAAGACATTATACAAATGTCTGGTATTACTATTGCATGCAGTCTAGCGGTTATGGCCTCAAGCAGATTCCTTTTCATTATGGCTAAGTCCACACATGCTAAATGAAGTATAGCACTGAAGCAATCATTGGATATTTCAAGCCAGATCAATAGTTATACCCTAAATAGATAGAACATTGAAGCAAAAAATGTTTTGGTTTAAATTATTCAGTTGCTTCAATTCTATACTTTATTTTGTTTAGACAACATAAGGTCGGAAAACGATGTATCTAATACAATCTCGTATTATAGCTTCCCTTGAAAAATGAAAGTACTTTGAAAACTCCACTCTAAATATTTCTGAAACATATTTTTTTGCAAGTTTAAAAAAACGTTTGTTCTTCCTTTTCAATATCATTACCCTCAATAGTTGGTTTACATGTTTAAGTTTTCACATATAATTTGTATATAATTCAATTCAAACCAAATGCATTTAATAAATATTTGGTACAGGCCAATGTACAAAGTCACTTTGCTATGTGTCATGTATTAAAATGAATTATCACCCCAAGATCTCTATCAATGTAGAGCATTCAAAGGAAATAGAGGGATACATATAAACTATAATTAAAGGGATGATAAAATAAGGCCTATAGGTAAATTATAATCAAAGACAGTGCAATCAGTGCTCACTTAGATTGGACCAAGGGTATTGCAGGGAAGATGCCATGGAGGAAGGCCTTTGAATTTGTCCACATATTTTCCTTTAGATGCATATAAATGTTCAAGGTCAGAAGGAGAGAAACTTCTGCTTTTCCCATTATAACCATATTTTTCAGCTTACATGGAAACAGTTCCAGGGCAATTCACCCCCTCCTGGCTTTTTATCTATGTGTGTGCATCTTTGAGAAGTGGGATTAGAGAGAAACCTGCAGGCATATTAATAAATAAATTTCACATGCTGTTAGATATTAAGTAAACATATAGATAAATATTCCTCTAGGGGCTGTGATCTTATAACCTGGAGACTGCTAATTTGGCACCTGTGACATATAGTTACTTTCCATGGGGGTTTTCAGTAAATTAATCCTCATATTTTCAATTTAAAAATACGTGCAATCCAGGTTTACTTAATGTACATCTTGGACGATTCAATGTGTTGCTTTTGTAACAAAGTAAGTTATGGGTGTCCAGTTTGCATGTCGGTTCTTTTTTCCTATCATTTGGAACAGACAACAGTGTGAATACTTGGCAGCAACCATAGCAAATACTAAATCATGCAAATAACTGAAGTGCAGAAGGTCCTGAAATATTATATCCATTGGTCAGTCAGCAATCAATCAAAATTCAAATGTCGACTAGCTACGTGTTTGAAAATTTCAGTACAATGCAAGGAAATTCTGCCAATTGATTATTAAAATATTAGAATAGATAATACTAAAATGCTATAAAAATGGTTGGTTTAGAAAAGTAACACCAGCACACCATGCCTTCATGTATGAACTTAATCCTCTTGGGTATATTTACCATGCATGTTTTATAAACTCTTCTTAGATTTAAAAACAACAAATTGTACCTAAATATAGTATGAATAAGAAAGAAGATAATAAGTGCCTTTCAAAAATGTTACTTGATGAAATTAATTTAAACCTAATTTCATGTATTGGAAAAAAGTTTTCTCTTTTTATTTTAAACAGGGAAAGAAAATGAATCTAGATGAATTATAGAAATAACCTTATTTAGTTATCAATGAGCCATGAGCATAGTTATATGAGTTATCCAGGGTAGATACAAATAGAATATTCCATGTTGTGGTGCCCGACTTACAGTAGGAGAAAGGACAGAGAAACCTGCTAGCTTCCACAATTCTGTCATTCTTCTGACAAAGACGTAGACAAAAGAGATAAGCAAGAGAAAGTGTCTGATAACCAGGAACACAGGACAGGAGGGCCAGGGGGAAAGGGTAAATGTAAAATTTTTTTTAAAAAAGCTGTCAGAGAGTGGCTAAAATATCCGTAGTTATGAGATATTGAGGAATGACTTTATATTCACGTAAAGAAGGTTATTCCAATTTAGAAAGAGCAGTAAACTAGCAGTCACAGGAACTGAATTCTACTCCCAGTTCTGCCTTTAGTTAGAAAAAATGACTCACATCTTCTGTCTCCAGTTACCTCCTCAAGAAAGAAGGGATACAACTACTTTGGAAAACAGTTTCACTGTTTCTTATAAAACTAAACATACTCTTACCATATAATCCAGTAATTGTGCTCCTTGGTATTTATCCAAAGAAGCTGAAAATGTATGTCTACACATAAACATTCACATGGATGTTATAACAGTTTTATTCAGAATTAACAAAACTTGGAAGCAACCAGCATGTCTTTCAGTAAGTGAATAGGTAAACTGTGGTTCATCCAGACAATGAGATGTTATTCAGTACTAAAAAGAAATGAGCTATCAAGCCACGGAGAGACATGGAAGAATCCTAAAGCATATTACTAAGTGAAATAAGCCAACCTGAAATGCTACATACTGAATGATTTCAACTATATAACATTCTGGAAAAGCAAAACTATGGAGACGGTAAAAATATCAGTGACTGCCAGAGGTTGGGGGGATAGAGAAGAGTCGAATAGGTAGGCACAGAGGTTTGCAGGGCAGTGAAAATAGTCTGTATGATACTATACTGATAGATACGTGTCTTTGCACATTTTTCCAAACCATGGAATGTACAACACCAAGAGTGAATTCCAATGTAACATACGAGTTTTGGATGATAACGGTGTGTCAGAGTAGACTCATCGACTGTAACAAATGCCCCCCTCTGATGGGGGATGTCGATAATGGGGAAGCCTATGTATGTGTGGTGACAGAGAGTATATGGGAAATGTCTATACCTTTCTCTTAATTTTTCTGTGAACTTAAAACTTCTCTAAACAAAGTCTTAAATAAAGAAAGAAGGAGTTATAATAATACTTGTTATTATAAAATAAACTTTTATAATACAAATAGCACTTCACAGACTAAGTGCTATAGAAATATAAGCCATAATTTTTATTGATATTAACTTAAAAATTCCTAAAATATGGGTAGGCGTGATAGTTTTTGAAGTTGGGAGCTTGATGTTTCTAACATAATTAATATGAGGTAAGATTAGTTGTCTAGTAGTAAAGGGAGCCCCATAGTATCAAATTTTATGCTCTAAACCATGGAAATGTGATGAAAAATATTGAGCAAGGGTAGAAAGCAAACAGACTTACATATTAGAAAGTTTAGGAGAGGAATGGAAGGTGGGCAACATTAAAAGAAAATAAATCAACGAAAAGGCAATTCAAGTAGTTCCAATGAGAGATAAGGCCAGACGCAGAACAGAAAGAAAAGACTGATAGAAAAAGCACTTAGAAATGATACAGCTAATAAGTTCTGGTATGCGTACAGCATAGTGACTATAATTAACAGTATTGTATTACATACTTGAAAGTTTCAAGATAGAAGGCCTTAAAATTTATCACCACACACACAAAAATGGTGAATATGTGAGAGGATGGAAGTGATCACTAACTTTATCATGGTAACCATTTCACAATACATAAGTGTATAAAATTCTCACAACCTACACCTTACAGATGCATATGTTGTATGTCAATAGTATCTCAATAAAGCTGGAGAAAAATGATAGAATTTAACTACCAGATGTGTATATTGAGCATGGGACAAGGAAGTATCTACAATGACTATTATTAAGTCCAGATTAACTGAGTCTTAGTATGAATGGAAGATGCGTTTCCTCTGTATCTACTGAGAAAATTAGATTTTTCTTTTCTAATCTATTATTGCAGTAAATTACATTGCTCAATTCAACGGTAAACCAACCTCTCTTCCTGTTTCCTCATTTGGCTGGGTCTCCTGATCTGTATACTTCAGAATAAAATTGTTATTTTAAGAATTCTTTGAGACATTCTAGTAGTTAACAAACCTGAGAGGGTTTGTGGAAACCCCCAAATTTACAGCCAGTCAGAAGTGTGGGTTTAGGAAACCTGGTGCTAGCAACACTCTCAAGTCAGTCCCCAATAACAGTCCTTCTGCCCGGTTTCACTTATGCCAATAGAACAAGATCAATTGAGTTTGGTTCAGAATCAAAGGTAAGCTTTATTCTTTGATCAGTGAACGGAGAGGTGCGCATTTGTGCTCTAGACACTCGCTCTGCCGGTAGGCTGTGGGCAGGGCTGCTTTATAGGGGTCTCTTCGGGGAGGGAGGGGCGGAGCTCTTCAGGGTCTGGTGCAGGCACCAACCGTCCCGGTGGGTGAGCAGACAAGCCTCTCGGGCTGGTGAGTGCTGGTTGGCACCGATCCTCTGGGCGTGAATCTCTCCGCTTTGTCCTCTGAACCCCTATAACTGCACTCTCCGCTGTGGCTCCGATGCTTCCCCCCCACCCACCCCCCTATCTTCCGCCAGTGAAGGGGCTTCCTAGTGTGTGGAAACTTTTCCTCCTTCATTGCTCCCTCCCAGAGGTGCAGGTCCCGTACCTATTCTTTAGTCTCTGTTTTTTCTTTTTTGTTTTGCCCTACCCAGGTATGTGGGGAGTTTCTTGCCTTCTGGGAAGTCTGAAGTCTTCTACCAGGGTTCATTAGGTGTTCTGTAGGAGTTGTTCCACATGTAAATGTATTTCTGATGTATTTGTGGGGAGGAAGGTGATCTCCACGTCTTACTCCTCCGCCATCTTGAAGGTCTCCCCTGTGGGAGGCTTTTGATTAATGGTTTAGTTTCTTAGTATCTATGTATATATTACTTAGCTTTTCTCTTTCTTCTGGAATCACTTTTGGATGATTCTGTTTTTCCAGAAATGTATCTACTTTATCTAAAGGTGTAAACTTAATACTGTAAGTTGTTTATATCATCCTATTAATATTTCTTTAATATCTTTAAGATTGAGAGAAATGTCCTTACTTTGCTTTTGGTACTGTTTATTTGGGCCTTCTCTCTTTTGTCATAATTCATCTAATCTGAGGGGTCATCAATTTAAGCAGCAGTTTTAAAGAAAGAATTTTGGCTTTTTAAATGCTCGTTATTGAATGTTTTCTATTGTATTAATTTGTTTCTATTTTTTACCTTCCCTGTTCTGTTTCTCCTGTATGAGATAGATATTTAGCTCATTAATTTTCAACACTTCTCTCTTTCTCATATATTTATATAACTTTTCCTCTATGTGGGGCTTTAGCTGCATTCTACAAAGTGCAACATGAGCTAAGATTTCCATTATTGTTATCATTCAGCTAAATGTTTTCCTATTTTCTTCTTTGAAACAAAAATTACTTAGAAGTCTAATTCTTAGCTTTCAAATATTGATAAAAGAAAATTTTTCTAGTTATGTTTTTTCCATTTAATTCTAGCTTAATTGTCATTATTTTAGTTCTTAGCTATTAGATAAAATTTGATTTATAGCCCAGAAAAAGGTCAATTTTCATAACTGTTCCAAGAGTACTTAAAAAGATTATATATTCCCCAGCTACTAAATACAGCTTTATATATATATAAATATATACATGCATTATTTATAGAAATATAACTATATAGATACAAAGAAATAGCCAGTCTATGATATATTTTTGTTATTCAAATTCCTACATCTTTAATGATTTTTTGTCTATTTTTCCTACTACTCATTAAAGAAAGTATTTAAAAATCTCCCACTATGATTAATGATATGTCTGTTTCTCCTTATATTTCTGCCATGTTTTACTTTACATAGTTTCACAATTAATACTTATTTTATCTGAGTCAATCGAAAAATGTTTGCCTTAAGATCAGTTTAATTCTGATATTAATATAACCATATCAATTTTATTTGATTAGTATTTTCATAGTGTGTGCTCTTTATCCTTTTCCTCTCACTTTTTCTGTATCTATGTTTTATATGTGACTCTTGTGAACATCATAGAATTTTTTTTAATCCAGTCATGCAATCTTCATTTTTTAAGTAGACATTGGATTTCTTTAAGTGTGATGTCATACGATTTTATCCCTTTTGTGTTCTACATATGATCTGTGCTTCTTTCTGTCTCCTTTCTTTCCTTCTTTTGGGTTGATTGATGTTCTCATTCTATATTTTTCTTCCCTTTAGCATTTTGACAATATAATTCTCTTGTCTTCGGGCTTTGATAATATCTTGAGAAGTCAGTTGTTGGTCTTTTGAAGGTAACTGCTCTTTTTCTCTGTTTTTAATTTTGTTTTATTTGTCTTAGTGTTTCCAGTTTCACTACAGTCTATCTCAGTATAGATTTCTCTTTATTTATCCTGTTACAGATTTGTTAAATCTGGATTGGTACATTAGTCTGTCATCAATTCCAGATATTCTAATCTATTATCTCTGCAAATGTTTTCTCTACCCCATTTTCTATCTCCTTCTGGAGATTCATTAAAGACATATTAAGCATTCTCATCCTACCTACTGTTTCCTATTTTAGGGGGGATGGAGCCTCTCTATCTTATATTCTGGATACGATTCCTTATCTTCCAAGTCACTAATTCCCTCTTTAGCTGTGCTTCATCTGGTGCACTTGACTTGTTGAGTTTTTAATTTTACTTTTTTTTAACTCTAGAAATTATACTTGACTCTTTTTCAATTCTAATTTTTGTTTCCTTGTGTACCCTAAAGATACTTTAAAGCTTACCTTTTTTCTTTCTTAAACCTTGTAAATATAATTTTTAAATGCTGGTCAATACCTGAGATAATTGAAAGTTTGTTTCTCTTGTATCTCATACATTGCTTCCTTGATACCCACTTAGTTTTAATTTTCCTTTGTTACTGCACTCATGAAATTATTTGAAGACCTAGAATACAGATAGAGCCTTACCCTAGAGGACTTGCATTTGCTTCTGTTGGACACCTGGAGGCACTACCAATCTAGGAGCACCACAAACCAAGATAAGGCTTGAAATTTCCTGGCCCCCCACCTGACGTGAACAAGGCTAAATATATATGCAAGTGCCAGCCCATAGTCACAACTTCTCCAAGACATTCAAAAATATTTTTTTCTCATATTCTATTTAGCGTCAAGGTAACCTTTGTCACAGTCATCTTCAAAAACGGGTAGGTGTGTTGGTTTTCCGGTCTTTTGTTTGTTGGTTTTGTTTCATTCCTAGTGACCCAAAGAACAAAGTCCTCTGGAGCCCCTGCTTGATGTGGTAAATTATTATATTAAACTGTCTACCTTGCAAAAATACTGGACCTTGATTTCTGTTCACCACCAAACCTGAGAAGGCCAGGTTAGTGTAGATCAGCATATGCTCCTGGATCTATATTTTTTTCCTAGTAAAAATTTCATGTTCTTTACTGTACCTGCTATGACTATGTAAATGTCTTTTCTCTGAACTGCAAGGTGCAGCTTGAAAAAACTTGGTGCTTTTTAAAGAAAATCTATTTTAATATCTCAGCAGCTGCCATCTTCACATAGATTATTACTGTAACATTTTGGTTTATGACACTGCTTTGCAAAGTTTCAGACACACAGATGTGCTTAGTAGTAGCTGGTGATCAGAGCCAAACGTGAGAACTACAAGGCATTTTACCATAGTAGTAGAGCAAAGAATTTTAACTCCAAATGTATCAAAGACACATTTTTTAAAACGACAAAAAATTCTAAAATTTACTACCTTAGCATTCTAAAGAAAGGAGTCAGAATTTACATGTAAGTTATGATTCATTAAAAAGTAGTGAATTTTTGAGTGAGCATGATACTAGCTGAGATTATGGCTAAGCCACAAGGAGCATCAGATAATATTAACCCTAGTAAATAAAAAAGAAAAACTCCTTTGAAGATTAGCCTACCCTCCTAATTTCCTTGATAAAGTTGGAATCTTCAGTTATTTAAGTCTGTGGTGTCCAGTGGGCTCTATGAGGCATGTTCAATTATTCTATAATATAATGTTTGAGCACTTTTAATTATTCCTACTTCTCTACTAACTTGATGTGAGGATTTAGTCAAATTATGCACCATCTCTATTTTTTCCACTTAAAAAATGAGTAGGATATAGTAATACAAGGAGATGTTCTAGAGGGATTCATTATTTAATGTTTCTAAAGTCCTACACAAATGCCAAACTCATTAGAGCGTGCATGCTGGCAAGTGGCTAGGGTTTAGGAGATAATGCAAGAGCACACATAAATCAAAATTTCAGCCTGAACGACCTTCTCTTTGGACCAGAGAATGATTAATCATGTCACTGACATCATGTATGCAGGTTCTTGTTCAATAAGTAACAGTTAACACCCTTAGGTTATACCTTCAGATTTCTCCCTTCCCCTTTCACACAGTGGTGGCAGGGGCTTGGGAGCAGGACTACCAATTCTGTACAGATGCTGAGAGCCTTTCAAATTACAGTCTAGAAAATGCCCAGACTGTCTAACTTTTACCATCCCGTAAAAAAAAAGGTGGAACTCTTGTGTCGTAGTAAATTGTTCCCAGACCTCAGTTGGATCACTTCTGAAGATCTTATTTAAAGTACACTCTGTAGACATCAGTGCCAGTAAAATAAATCCAGAATCGGGTGATTCTCACTACTACATCATTACCATCCTGCTCTCAGCCACCAGTATATCTTGCAAGGGTAATGACAATAGCTTCCATTTTCAGTCAAGATTGTCTAGAGAAACAGAACAATAAGACATGTGTGTATGTGTGTGAGAAAAAATATATATATATGCATATATACTCACACACATATATGTATACAAACATATATATCATATATAAACCTATATATCCTAATGATTATGCTTATCTATAGATATAAATATAGATATAGATAGATAAAAAGATTTATTTTAAGGAATTGGCTCATGTAACTGTGGGACTGGCAAGTTCAGAAATCTGTAGGACAGACCAGCAGGCTGTAAACTGGAGTTGATGCTACAGTCTTGAGGTAGAGCTTCTTCTACTCTAGGAAATTTCATTTTTTGCTCTTAAGACCATGAACTGATTGGATGAGGCACACCCACATTACTGAGAGTAATCTTTTCCGTCAACTGATTGTGCATGTTAACCACATCTATAAAATACCTTCACAGTAACACCTAGATTAGTATTTGAATAAGTAACTGGGTGCTACCACCTAGCCAAGTTTACACATAAAACTAACCAGCACATGTCCTAACTGGCTTCCTTGCTTCTTCCTATGTCCTATCCCCACAATCTATTTTCAGCATAGCAGCCACAGTGATCCTTTAAGACGTAAGCCATGATATGTCATTCTCCTTCAAAACTTCTAACAGCTCTTCAAATCACTCTCTGTTAAATCCCAGGTCCTTATAAAGGCATTCAAGGACTTGAATGATCTGGGCCTCTATGACCTGTCTTCATTCCCTGCTCTTCCCACTTGGGTCATAATGTCCTCAACATACCAGGCACATTTCCATCCTAGAGGCTTTAAGCTGTTTATTCTAACTGCTTGAAATATTCTTCTCCCAAGACAGAAACATCACGAATTTCTTCCTTCTTCAAATTTTTGCTACAGTGTCACCCTCTCAATTTAGTCTACCATTATAGACTATTTAAAATTCTACCTGATAGATTTCTTCTCTGACCTTCCATATTCCTGTATTCTGCCCTACCTCTTTTTTCCCATAGCATGAATTACCTTATAACATAATTTGTAATTTACTTTTTAAAATATATCTGTTATTTATTGATCCTCCCCGCCCACCATAATGTAACCGTCACAAAGACAATAGTCTTTGTTTATCATTTATTAAATCTCTGATTTAACCCCTGTGTCTAGATCAGTGTCTGGCAAATGTAGTTATTTAATAAACATTTGTTGGATAAGTGAATAAATTTAAGCTAACGCTTTACTAATACCTTCTTGATTATTAACTGTAATACATCTAAAAAGAACTTATTTTTACATCCTCTTCTTTTTATGTCCTTCACCTGTTCTATAAAAATTCCCCAATTTTAAGCAGATAATATAATCTAACTTTTTTTGCTTTTGTGATCATTCTCCTTTTTAAAGGAAATGATGTAAAGAACCTAATATTCATGTCATATATATAATAACTAGTTAATTGAGGGGGAATAATTAAGATATGTGCAATTAATTAAAGTAATTTGATTAGGGGAATAAGGCTTCTTGGGTTATAGAAAGAGTTTGGGTGGAAAACCACCATGGACTTGCTGGGGTAACCACACAAAAAAGACACATATTTTCAAGGCCATAATTTTAGAGAATTTCAGTTTGTTTCAGGAATGATATTTAGCCTCATTTCTACTATATAATAAGGATATCAAATTGATTTAAATAGTGATTATCATGTTTTTACTGATAACGCATTTTGACCGATAAGCATTATAACAGCTGAAGGTGAAGTATATAGAAGTTTAGAATTACAAACTTAGAATAGACCCAACACCTTTTCATTTTTTCTTTGTATTTTATTGTGTATTTTTTCCCATGCTTTTTTTACTCACAGAGAAGTTCAAAGGAAAAGTAGAAAAAAATAAACCCACTTGATGGATTTTTATATCACATTTCAGTCTCAAATTTTTATTTGTCCTTCAAAAAACACACTTGGAAGATGCCTTCCAGCTCCAAATTTTTAAAAGGTGGCTGTTCCTGGACTCTCCAGTTTCCAGAGTTGGGTTAACCAGAGAATGTGTGATATCCTTGGTCTTGCAAAAAATCCCTTCTCCCTGTACTTCTCTAATCAAGGTTATAAAGAAATGTATATGCCATGGAGAAGATAAGTAACATCTAGGAAATAATATTTCCTTTTATTCATAAGCATGTCCCTGTAGCCATATTTTTATATTAATTATGTTGCACATTAAAAAAAAGTTGCTGATATAAAAAGTATAACAATTAGAACTGTGTGACCAAAACCTCTGGCTTTTATATCTCATTAGCCTCTTCTTGAGTCACTCTCCAGTATAGGGAATTTGGGAGACTTGATTCAGATCCGTAAATGTGCCAAGCTTTTTCCCAGCTCAGCGTTTCTGCACACAACATTTCTTCTGCCTCAGACAATCTTCTTCATCTGGCTGAGATAATCTGACTTTAGCACAGATTTCAGTTTTTCAGGGAAGCCTTTTTGGATCCCTCTGCCCAGTTGAAGTTTCTTATTTTTCTTTTTCTAATGGCATTTTCCTCATTCTTATAATTAATTAACTAAGCCATAAAGTTATTTGTGTTACAAATACCTGGCTTGCCGTTGGACAGTAACGGAAACTGCTCCTATGACCAAAAGATATAAAATAATCTTGAAAACTGAAATACCATAATGTCTTTGATGCTAAAGAAAGACTTTCATGGAGAGGGCAGTGCCCAGAATTTCATAGTAAAATATAAGTGGTTTGTGCAGAAACAGTCTACCTAGGGAATACAAGGAGATACTCATTGTATTCTCAAGCAGGTAGCCTCTTGTTCCTAGGACTGACTTTGGGGCCACAGGAGGAGCTACAGGATCCCATAATTACATGGGTGGTGCCCTATGAGCAGATTTCTATTGACCAACAAAAAGCTGCTTGGTTTATGAATGGCACTTCCAAGGTGGAAAAACAACATCCTATTCAGAATACTGTGACACTAAGACCAGCAGGTGCAAAGACTGAAGAGGAAAGAAAAAATCAGTTCAATTGTTTTGCGTGCTGCTTTCCTTGTAATGATGGGAGGATTGAATAATGATAAAAGGTTTCTACTGAGTCACAAGTGGTGGCCAATGGTTTGGCCTTATGGTCAGGCAGATGGACGATGAGAATCTGCATTGTTAAAGTGACGGCTGTATGGGGTATAGCCCTGTGGAAATCACTATGGGAATTTAAGGGGCACATTAAAGTCGGAGGCATTGGGGAAGGTACTGGGGAAGTGATACATTGAAAACAATGGAAAGGATATTAAGGGCAAAAAGAAGAGCTAGTTAAAAATCCCTAAGACAAGGCATGGTCAAAGAAGGCCAGCTGGGCTATAGTAAGTACATAGTTGGAGAAAGCAGTTGGCTCTGAAATCAGACAGTTTTCAAGAGGTTATATCAAATATATCCTTTGTAATCTGTATTAACACATTTGTATTTCATCCTATACAAACTGGGAAGGCATTGGAGAGTGTTGAGCAGAGAAGGAAAGTGATTTATATTTTTAAAGGATTTCTGTGCTTGCTGCCTAGAAAATAGACTGTGGGGGGGTTTGGCGAGCACAGTGATGTTCACAAATATTTAATGTGCCTTTGAAAGGTTTGGGAGTTCCCAAGCCCACCCTCAGGTTCAATAATTTGCCGAAAGGACTCACAGAACCAACTTAAAGTTGTTACCCTCACAGTTACAGTTTCCTTTAATGAAAGGATACAGACTGAAATCAGCGAAGCATGGATCATAGGAGCATAAGGCACAGTCCAAGAAAGTCCCACATGCAGATCTTCCTGTTGTTCTTTCCAGTGGAGTCATGGTTAGCACTAACCTTTCCCAAAAATGGTGTGTGATAATATGCACAGTGTATTGCCAACCAAGGAAGCTTGCCTGAGTTTTGGGAGACACAATTCCACCCATGGCATAGGGTCTTTGTTTTGTTCATTACTTATTTCAATGACTGAAACAATTCCTGACAAATAACAGCTACTCAGTTAATATTTGTCAAATGAATGAATGAATGAATAGATGAATGAATTCAACACATCAAGCATAAAAATAGCTGCTGGAGATAGAGATTTAAGACGCAATCCCCACCATCAGCAAGCTCACATTCTAATGGAAGAAACATTAAATAAATATTATATGATGAATATAATTAAGCCAAAGACATGCAGTAGGTGCCATGTAGAAACGAAACTTTGAGCACAAAGGTCAGGGAACACTTCATAAAGAAGATGATGCCTTGCTTTGAGCGCTGAAATGTTGAAACAGATCTTGGAAGACAAAGAACATTCCATGCATAGGGAATAGTACATATGAATATAAACAGGCAAGAAAAACTATATCACATCTGAGGAACTGCAAGTAGTTTGGTATGGAACCAATAAAGGTAAAGAAAAAGGTAATTCTGCAAGGACACAAGAAGGCAGATCGTGAAGGGCATAGCATAAACTACAGTTCCGATTTTATCTTTAACATAATAGAAACCATTGATACCTTTTAAACTAGATGAGTGACATACTCAATTTGACATTTTAGAAAGGTCATTGACAATAGTATAAAGAATGAATTAGAAAGAAATAAGCAAGACTAAAAAAGGTAAACTTTTGATGTATAGTCAAATGAAATAATCAATAATCAAAAGGAAAAGTACTGAGAACCTAAACTTAAAGGGCGACAGGGTGGTGAGGGATAATGAATGGAATTGAGAGCTGTGTCAGATGAAAAATGAATAGGTCAAGGTGACTGATTTGATGTAGAGTATGAAAAAAGAATCCAGGATGGCATCTATATGGCTGATGTTGTGCAATAGATAAATGGTGGTATCATTCACTGAAATATACGTCTTTATTAGCTGAGTTCACGTGGGCGAGAAGCAAGGGCTTTAGTGGGTAAAAGAGTCAAGGAAGAATCATTATTGGACATTCTAATTCTAAGCTAGACCATCTAAAAGTAATGTCTCATAAGTAATCAATGCAAAATTTGGGAGTTCAGGGGAATTATGGTTGAAAATCCTTAGAGTATATTTTGAATATCTATTGTGCATCTCATATTTTCAGATCACGGGAAAACCAAAACTTCACCTTTCAAAGGTTACATTTTAGAAAGGTAGCTTAAGTGTGATAGGTGTTCAACAGTGCATTTATTCCTTTTTTGTGGCGAATTTAGTGCATTCATTATTTTTTTCTTTTGCATCTTTATATTTTTGTTATTAATGTAGATGCCTATGGCATCATAATCTCAGAAATGTAAGTTCCCTCATTTAAAAATCTTAGCCTTGAAATATTTTCTATCCTTTGGGGTAGATGTGTAGAAGTTACATACACACACACACATACACACACAACCACACACGCACGCGCGCACACACACACACACACACAGAATGAACTAACCTCAAAAGACCTGGCTGTTCATTTAGGCTACCTTAGCAGAGTGGATTGCTGCATTGTAGATTTGGTGATGACAATCAGTGTCATGCCAACTGCTGAAACAAACAGGTTAACTGGACAGGAATTCAGCTCATCACCATGGTTTGGTAGTTTGGCAAAATGTCAATTGTGCCTTTCTAGAAAGCTCCATATACCCTTTTTTTAACCAAGAAAATGAAGTAAAATGATTGAGATTTCCACCACTTTAGCAAGTCTTCCATCGTATCACTAAAGGTGAAGCGACATTCTAACAGACAACATTCCTAAAATGTTAGGATTTACTGGCACAGATGCTTTTGGTGATATCAATCTCAAACTCTTCATTTCTATTTGAAATATTCATTGTACATTTCAAATTACCACACAGCACCACAGTGGCAAATAGATGGCCACGGTTCTTGAAAAAAATATAAATAATAAAAGGGGAGGGCCACAAGGTCAAAAGATATTTTTCTGGAGATTCTTGCAATATACCAAGTGATGCCTTGGAAAAAAACCAAAGCTGTTTAAAAAGACAGCAGCTGCTATAATGCTGCTTCATTACAGACCCAGTGGAGCAGAAGCAATGCCTCCATTTTGCCTTTTTCTTCACTGATGATATCAATGAAGCATTAATGGAATTCTTACAGTCTGTTGGTACAGTATAAATTTAGCCTGAGTAAATCTTATATTGACTATATTATAATACTCTTTTTTAAACTAAAGAAGAAACTCACTGGTTTATTTTTATATAAAAATGTTATGTAGGAGATATAGCTTCAGATCCACAATAAATAAGTGTCAATACAGTTTTTTTTTCTTTTACCATTAGGACAACAGGTAGAATTTAAGTCTAAATTAAAACTCTCATTAGCAAACTTGTTTCACGGAAAAATCACACATTCTTTCCCCAGTTAATAAAGTCAAGGTGCTTTGATTATTGTTTCTTTATTGATTTCGTTTATTTAATGCTCCTTTAACAGAAAAAGCTTAGTTTCTGTTTGTTCTTTTATTTTCCTAACAGGATAGGTTGTGTTTTCAAAATAAAAATTATGCAAATTACTTACCATTTACCTTGATTTTTTAAATGAAGTCCAAACTATAATTCTAGGACTGTCCACTTATACAAAAATTTAGGGGTTAAAAAGGGACCCAGATGTTTCAAGTGGATTTGCAAATGGCAAAATACTGCTTGTTGGATCTGCCTGCAAATCTTATTTGCAAATGCAAATCCTCTTTCCAAACAGACCAGAGTTTTTTTGGGTCTACAAAAATCCTCGAACAAAGCAAAATGCTGATGGAATGTACATGTGGCACTTCTATGGATTTCTATCCACATGCTCTTGCATCTTGGTTGTGTACTTTCAGAGCATGGCAGGAGAAGATAGAATGCAGTGACACATTTTCAGGGTTCTGAAGGTATCCTGCTGCAAGGTAGAGGATGGGCAGAGTTGTGGTGAATTCAAACTTCTCCTTTTTTTTTTTTTTTAATAAATTTTATTTATTTTGCCTGTGTTGGGTCTTCTTCACTGCACGCGGGCTCTCTCCAGTTGCTGCGAGCAGAGGCTACTCTTCACTGTGGTGCGTGGGCTTCCCATTGTGGTGGCCTCTCCCATTGCAGAGCACAGGCTCTAGGTGTGCAGGCTTCAGTAGTTATGGCACGCTGGCTCAGTAGATGTGGCCCGCGGGCTCTAGAGCTCAGGCTCAGCAGCTGTGGCGCACGGGCCTAGTTGCTCCGCAGCATGTGGGATCCTCCCCCAATCAGGGCTCGAACCCGTGTCCCCTACATTGGCAGGCAGATTCTTAACCATTGCGCCACCAGGGAAGCCCCAAACATCTCACTTTTTATCTCTACAAGAAGTGACTCGGAGCACACCCTACTTCAACTGTGTTCCCTTGATGCACTGGCTTTATTTTGCAAAACAGTTTCCATTTGTCCACACCTACTGAGATTCCCTCTCTTGCATGTCTTCCCTTTTCAGCACAGGTCCCTCTAGCAGATCTGTGTTCCCGGGTCCCAGACTATGAGTGTAGCTCTCTATTGATGCTTGTCTGTTGAGGTCAGTAACTCATTCACATTTTTACTTTCCCTTGCCCCCGATAATAATAATGATAACAGCAAGCAACTTATAGTAGTGTCCACGTACTCATTTAATCTTCACCACTACTTCATCACATGCAGAGTTTCCCTTCCTGTGCTCCTCTAATCTAACAACTCAATTTACACTGAAAGGTTAATTGTGGAAAGAAAGCATGGCTGGATTGTTCCACCTCAAATCTGTCATCTTGTCTCCTTACATTTTACCCCTGCCATTATTCAAGGTTGGACTCTTGCCATAGCCTCCTAACCAATATCTACCACGCTCTAGACTTGTCCTTCTGAAATCTATTCCTCTGCATTTTTGCTAAAATGAGTGATCTGAACTACAAATCTAACCTTGTCGCTATACTGCTTTAATATTACTATACCACCTATAGGATAAAAGCCACAATCCTTAGGATGGAATATAAGTCTGCTGTAGCTTCACCCACCTCCTTCATTACTTTCTTTTCCCACTACCTTCTTCATAGAACGAAATGACTTTTTAAAATTCAATTCCTTGGATACCATATTACTTCATGCCTTTTTTTAATTTTATTTTTTTATTTAAGTATAGTTGATTTTACAGTGTTGTGTTTCAGGTGTACAGCAAAGTGATTCAGTTATACATATAATATATACATATATTCTTTTCCAGATTCTTTTCCCTTATAGGTTATTACAAATTATTGAGTATAGTTCCCTGCACTATATAATAGGTCCTTATTGGTTATCTATTTTATATATTGTAGTGTGCATATGTTAATCGCAGTCTCCTAGTTTACCCCTCCCACCTTTCCCCTTTGGTAACCATAAACTTGTTTTCTATGTCTGTGGATTTATTTCTGTTTTGCATATAAGTTCATCTGTATTTTTTTTAGATTCCACATGTAAGCCATATCATATGATATTTGTTTGTCTCTGTCTGGCTTACTTCATTTAGTATGATAATCTCTAGGTCCATTCATGTTGCTGCAAATGGCATTATTTCATTCCTTTTTTATGGCTGGTAATATTCCATTGTATATTTATACTACATCCTCTTTATCCATTCATCTGCAGATGGACATTTAGTTTGCTTCCATGTCTTGGCTATTGTAAATAGTGCTGCAACGAACATTGGGGTGCATGTACCTTTTAAAATTACGGTTTTCTCCAGATGTACACCCAGGAGTGGGATTGCAGGATCATATGGTAGCTCTGTTTAGTTTTTTAAGAAACTTCATACTGCTCTCCATAGTGACTGTACTAATTAAGTTCTAGCCATAGCAATCAGAGAAATAAAAGGAATCCAAATTGGAAAAGAAGAATTAAAACTGTCGCTGTTTGCAGAAGACATGATACTATACATAGAAAATCCTAATGATACTACCAGGAAACTACTAGAGCTCATCAATGACTTCAGTAAAGTTACAGGATAAAAAATTAATGCACAGAAATCTGTTGTATTTCTATAAACTAACAACAAAAGAGAAATTAAGGAAACAATCCCATTTACAATTGCATCAAAAAGAATAAAATACTTAGGAATAAACCTACCTAAGGAGGCAAAAGACCTGTACTCTAAAAACTAAGACACTGATGAAAGAAACCAAAATAACACAAAAAGATGGAAAGATATACTGTGTTCTTGGATTGGAAGAATCAATACTGTCAAAATGACTGTACTACCCAAGGCAACCTACAGATTCAGTGCAATCCCTATCAAATTACCAATGGTATTTTTCACAGAACTAGAACAAATAACTTTAAAATTTGTATGGAAACACAAAAGACCCCAAATAGCCAAAGGACTCTTGAGAAAGCAAAATGGAGCTGGAGGAATCAGGCTCCCTGACTTCAGACTACACTACAAAGCTACAGTAATCAAACAGTATGGTACTGGCACAAAAACAGACTTATAGATCAATGGAACAGGGTAGAAAGCCCAGAAATAAACCCACACACTTGTGGTCAATTAATCTATGATGAAGGAGATAAAAATATACAGTGGAGAAAAGACAGTCTCTTCAATAAGTGGTGCTGGGAAAATTGGACACCTACATGTAAAAGAATGAATTACCAATATGTGTGGTAAGCAGAATTTATGAATAAGAAACATAAGGATCATAGCTAGTAGTAAATAAGATATGTTGGGCCAATGAGGTCTTCCCCCACTGTCTTCAAATATCTTAGAAAATCATTTAGTCAGTTTGTAAATAAGGCTGAAACTTGAGTGAACATTGAGACTATACTTAGATAGGTAAAACCACAATGAAAAAAAATAGAGATCTATCAATGAGAAAGCTAATATACTGAGGAGGAGTTTAAAGGTACAGCTATATATTCAAGTAAGAAACTGAGGCTATGTTGAACATGATGCCAAAACAATAGTTTGTTCAGTCAAAATAATAGTGTACTTATTCATAAAACATCAGTTAAACTGATATTTTATCATAATAAAGAAAAAGAACCAACTAATTGACCAAATTAATGGTTTTTTAATTTCCTTGAGGAGCCACCAAGAAGCCAAAGCCTGAGTTTATTTATGTAGGGAGGCAGTGCTTTAATTCTCCTGTGATACAGAGATCAACACGATAAAATGGAGTTTTCCAGGGACAGTGGGGAGCATAACTGTGGAGATGGCATTTGAACATTATTTAAGAAAAAGAAAATTGTACTGAGCCTATGATTTGGGGGACATTTTCTAAGTGATTTAACACAATAAGAAGTTTTTCCATCTTTCTTATAAGGCTGAATTGCAAATGTCACCATCTTTTGGGTCCCCAAAATTAAGTGATTGTGTTCAAAGACTTTTAATGCTTTAATCTTATGTGTTTCATTAGACAGTGGATGTCTACTTAATAAATCTGTATTTTCCAAATTGACCCACATTTTGGAGAAAACTTATGTATGCTTTTATTATCTTTAAGCCTACTTTAAATGAGACTCTTAAATTTGGAAATACCAATGTGTGTGATAAGAACTTGATGTTCATAATTCAAATGTGGCTTTCTGCAGATACTTATTTCCAACTTATATCAAAGATATTAAAATAAATGCTAGCTGAAATTTGATGACAGAAGTAATCATTATAATTTTTTGAAAAATATGACTATGGTCAAATATTATTGTGTGAAGAGTTACTTCTATTCTTGTAAGCATTATGCCAAACTTTTGACACTCATAAAATTCAGGGTTTTTCAGAGATTAAGGTATCCTTAAGAAAACAAGAATACTCTCTTCTTCCATGAATCTTAAATAAAATATCTTGTTTCCCTTAAAGATCCAAGAAATTTAAGTAGACAGCATTTTGTTACATGACTTATGCTAGTTACAATTATGTCTTTTTTTAAGAAAATTCTAAAAATTGTTTGAATCTGGGAAAGTTTGCTGTTCTCATTTGCTTTGAAGCAGTATTAGAGACTAATTTTGAATGTCAAAGTTGGTCCGTTGTGTGGTTTTGAGTGTTAAAAGTAAAACTAATATAAGTAAAGGTTCTAGTGTAATACAACACTGTTTAGAAAACACACACACACACACACACACACACACACACACATTGTCTTAAAGTTTCCTTTCTAAGTTGTTCTTACATTGACCAAAAGTCTTAAAGTTTCCTTTCTAAGTTGTTCTTAACTCCCCCATATAAAATAGTAGTCAGTTATATGGTAGGAGTCTTACAGTCCTGAAATAGGGCCATTAACAGCAGAATAACTTCAACTAACTTACTGATAGAGGTAATGCTTAGGTTTTAATGATCTTTTTCTATACATTCCTTTTGTTGTTCCATAGCTCCATTCTACAGAGCAAATATTACTAAATCTCTTCTGTATTTGTTAATGGTTTCTGCTCTTTAGAAAACGCCAAATCGTTCAACAAACATGTGAGAAAGCAAAGGGCAACCACTTTGTGCTGCAGAAATAGTTCTCAAATGCCTGTTTTAGTGCCTTCTCAATAGTTAGAAATATAAATAATGAGCAGAATAATACTGAGCAAGAATTAACACATTTACACACAAAAAAATGTACAGAGTGCAATTAGAAGTGTTGTGTCCTTTTTTTTTTTTTAACAGATAAGTGCTATACATCCAAATTCTTCTGGTTAGCTCCTAAAATTTAGACAAGATTAAAATACCTGACTTTTTAATCTTATATATAAATATATAGAAATATAATATTGCCAAAAGATTCAACCATTAAATGAAAAAATACATGCAGTTTACTAAACTGTAAACCTACTAATGCAAAGGAACAACTCTGTCAAAGGCTGCTTGATCAATGTTGCAGCTATTATAAAAAATTATAGGGAAAACATAATATTTTTAAATGCAACACCCAAAAATAATGACCATATTTCTCAGTACAAAAAGAAATATACATTTCCCCCACCCCCAAACCCAGAGTACTATGTGTTCAAAAACAAAAGGTCAGGAACTAAGTACTTCAGTGACACCATTACCTTAAGGATCAGAATTGGAGTTATACTTGAGGTCTTAGGTGAAATGAGTTTGACGGATTAGGTTTGGTTACTGGCTGTCAGTGCACTACATAAAAAACACTGCACATACAGAGCTTAGTGAAACTAGCTGTTTTCTGCACAGGAAAATTCCTTCATAGAGTTAGCATGAAGACAAATGAACTGTTATCCCACAAGAAAGGTGTCCCTTTAGGTTAAATTTGAGGTTAGCAATACCAAACAGTAAGAACACTTGACTTCACATGGCTGACAGACTCATTACCTTTGTAAATATTGAGGCTTAGCTTTGAATCCTAGGATTCTTCTTCAAGTTTTTAGAGAGCAATAGTAACTAACCAATTACCCAGACAATCAAGAAATTAAAATGGGAAAAGACAAGAGTAGTATAAGCAAATTCTCTTCATTTCCTACTATCAGACAAAGTTGTTTAAACTTTCTCCTTTATTTTTACATCTTTACTCCTTTCATTTATTCAGAGTCTTCTAAATACAGCCTTGCTGTTCACCATAATAAGGACACTATTTAAAAAAATTACTTTTTTTGTATTAACAGGTAAGAAAAAGGGAACTTAGAATTAATTCCAAGATAATCATGGCAGGATTCAAAGCCATATTTGACAATGTCTAAGGCTAGTGCTTTTCCACAAGTTATTTTCATATACAAGCATTTCTCAGAAATCTATTTATTTTGTTTATGATAGCTATCCATTCAGTCCCGTGTAAATTGTATATATTTCCTTATGTCTCTTCTATTATTTTCTTTCTCATCATAGTTTTCAATTACTTCATTTACATGATCAAACACTAATAGAAGATGTTTAAGTAATTTCTATTTAGAATCCTTAAATATTTACTACATTCTCAATTATTTTCTTTATATATTATTTAATATTTTTTTACTTAATATATCATGGGCAAGATGCTGTTTTATATAATTAAGTAATCTTTTTCAACTTGCATTTTAATGGCTACAAAGAATTCCATGTGTCTGTACAATAATTTATTCACTCTGATAATCTTTTTTAAAAAAATTTGCTGATACACACACAAGTAAAAAAATATATGCATAATATCACTACAAAAATCATGCAAAGCAGTAACAGTACCCTCTTCTGCTCATGCCATACTCTTCCCAGAAGTTAATTTTTCATGTGGATTTTTCCCAATGATTTTTCTAAGTTTATAATTATATGTCAATAGGTATATATGTAGATCTGACACAGATATCACTAACTAGCTCTTAATTTCCTCAGTGCTGTGTACCTCATGTACCCTCAACCACCTTTTCTGTGGCAGCCACCAACCATACTCTATGGCCTCACACTCAGACCCAAATAGCTCTGCTGCCTGGTGACAACCAGTATGTTGCACTAACAAATATAGAGCTCTTCCCTCACAGCCTCTGCTACCAAGACAGACCAATCAATGAATGCCCAAAGATTCTAGTTTTTCTTCCACTGGCAGGCACATAACAGAGCTTGGGATCTGGTAACATAAGCTGTCTTTAGAGGGGTGGAATTATACAGTCTGGAGGTGGGGGAAGCTAATGCCCTATCAGGAAAACTTTGTCAATGGGAAAAGCCTTCTCTGAAGCTTGTTCTTATTTATGGATCACCTGTAAAACTCAATAACAGCAGATATTCCTTTCAACCAAATTCACTGTGTCTCCTTGTGGTTTCTCATGAAGTAGTAACTATTGCCTCTCATTTTCATAAAGCCTTATTACTCTTTTTTCTCACCCTTGCTCCCCTTGGTTTCATCTCCAAAATAAAACATCTAATACTTGCATCAGAGAACCCAGTTTAATAGGTATATCTACATGTATGTATTCAAAAATTAAACAGAACGATTGTTGAACAAAACAACTCTGAATCATCCATGGTTCCAACAAGAAATAACAAGGGAAATTTTAAAATACCTTGAATTGGTTGAAAATGAAAACACAATAAATGAAAATTTATGGAATGAAGCTAAAGTAATACTTAGAGGGAAATTTATAGCTTTAAACATTGTACTAGAAAAGAAGAAGGCATCAAATCAATTATCTAAACTTTCAACCTAAGAAACTAGAAAGAAAGTAAGGCAGTAGAAGAAAAGATATAAAACAATTATCACAATAACTAATGAAATGGGAAATACAAAAACAATAAAGAAAATAATGGAATCCAAAGTTGTATCTTTGAAATAATAAAAGTTGCAAACCTTTAACTAGAATTAGCAAGACAAAAAAGACACAGATTACCAATATCAGAAATGAAAGATAGAACTTCACAATAGATCCAACAGAAATTAAAAAGGAATTTAAGGTAATATTATGAAGAACTTTATTTAACAATAAATTTAACAACATAGATGAAATAAATTCCTAGAAAGGCACTAATTACCCACTGACACACAAAAAATTAGAAAATCTTAATAGGTATATATAAAGTAAAAAAACTTAGCAGTTAAATATATACTTATGAAGACAGATCTAGACCCAGATGGCTTAAACAGTAAATTCCATCAAACATTTAAGGAAGAAATTGTACCAGTCATACACAAACTTTTTCAAAAAACAGAAGAGGGAACATATGCCAAAACATTTTAGGGGGCTAGTATTACCTTGATACCAAAGCAGGACAAAAATATCAGAAGAAAAAAAAGTGCCTAACCATATCTCTTATAAGCATAGATGCAAGGTATTTAAAAAATAATACCAAATTAAATTCAACAATATATAAAAATACAATACACCATGACTGTCTGGAATGTATCCCAGCAATGCAGAGTTGGTTTACTATCTAAAACTCAATTAACATAGTACATCATATGAATAAAATAAAGAAGAACATTTATAGAATTATATCAAAAGACTCATAAGGAGATTTTTACAAAATCCAACACCAGTTCCTGATAAAAATTCACAACAAACATATGCAGAAGTGAAATATGTGGAAAGACGAGTACAGGGAAAAGACATAAGCACCCAAAAAAGCAGTTAAATATGTAAAAGATTTGATCACACCATCCACCAAATTGACATTTATATATCACTTATATAACACTATATCCAACATTTGAAGAATATCTTTGTCAAGTGTCCATGGAACATTAATCAAGATAGATTATATGCTGAGTCATAAAATAATTCTCAATAAATACTTAAGAATTGAAAACATATAGAATTTGTACTCTGATCAAAAAGGACTAAATTAGAAATTAGTGACAATAAGTAACAAAAATACATTAAGAAAAACCTTAATATTTTGCAATTGAGCAAAAAAATTTAAAAAACCGTAGGTAAGCAAAAAATTATTAAGTGAGATTATATAGTACTTAAATTTTTTTTCATTGTGGTAAAATATACATAACATTTACAACTTTAACTGTTTTTAGGTGTACAAGCCAGTAGCATTAAGTACCTTTGCAATGTCCTTTGATGCGTAGTAGTTTTAAATTTTGATGAAATTCAGTTCATTTTTTTCATTTTGTTGCAGGTTCTTTTGGTGTTATATTTTAGAAATCATTGCTAAATCCAAGGTTGTAAATGTTGCCCCTGTGTTTTCTAAGAGTTTTATCATTTAATCCCTTAAACTTGTCTTTACTTAATTTTGTATATGGCATAAAGTAAGGGTCTAACTTCATTCATTTGTATGTGGGTATCCAACTTTCCTAGCATCATTTGTTGAGGAGGCTATTCTTTCCCGATTGAATGGTCTTGGCATCTTTCTTGAAAGTAATTAACCATGTAGACAAAGGCATATTTCTGGGCTTCCAATTTTATTCCATTGGTCTATATGTCTTTCCTTATGCTAGTACAAGAATGTCTTTATTACTGTAGCTTTTTTAGTAGACTTAAAGCCTATTTTGTCTCATAATAATATATTCAGTGCAGCTCCCTTTTGGTTAGTATATGCATGGAATATCTTTTTCCATCTTTTTATTTTCACCTTTTTTTGTGTTTTGTAACTACATATAGAGTGCATATGTAGACAGCATATATATAGATCATTTTTGTGTCCGTTCTACCAATCTCTGCCTTTTCATTGAAGAGTTTAATCCATCTATGTTTTAAATAGTGACTAAAAATGGACTTACTTCTGCCTTTTAGCTATTTTCTGTATGTCTTATATGTTTTTGTTCCTCAATTCCCCCATCACTGTCTTATTTTTGTATTATTTTTTGTTGTATACCATTTTAATTTCCTTCTTTCCTTTTCTGTATGTTTTATAGTTATTTCTTTAATGTGTACTGTGCGTTACAATCAACATCTTAAACTTATAACAACCTAGTGTGAATAATAAACTTAGTTTCAAAAGGATGAAAACTCTAGCTCTTTTACATCTTAGACCTTCTCCCTTTGCATTATTAGTGTCACAGATTACATCTTTGTACATAATGTGCCCACTAATGTAGATTTATAATTATTATTTTATGCATTTATCTTATTAAAAATAAATTACAAACCAAACAATAATATTGGCCTTTGTATTTACCTGTGTAGTTACTTTTACCAATGTTCTTCGTTTTTTCATATGGTTTCAGGTTACTGTCTATTGTCCTTTCCTTTCAGTCTGATGGACTGCCTGAGTATTTCTTGCAGGGCAGGTCTACTAGTAACAAACACTTTCAGGTTTTGTTAATTCTGGAAATGTCTTAATTTCTCCTTCATTCTTGAAGGATAGTTTTGTAGATACAGAATTATTTATTGGTTGAGTTTTTTTTTTTTTCTTCCAGGATTTTAAATATGTCAGTCCACTGCCTTTTGGCTTCCATGTGTGCTGATGAAAAATTATCTGTTAATCCTAATGATGATCCCATGTGTAATATTCGTCACTTATCTCTTGCTGCATTCATGATTTTCTTTTATCTTTAGCTTTGGACACATTTGACTATAATGTGTTGCAGCATGGTGTTGCAGCATGGCTCTCCTTGAGTTTATACTGTGTGAAGTTCATCGAGCTTCTTGGATGTGTATAATTATATCTTTTATCAAATTCGGGAATTTGGGACCATTATTTCTAAAATATTTTTTTCTGCCTCTTTCTCTCTTCTTCTTCTGGAACTGCCATAATGCATATGTTTGCACATGTGATGTGCAAATGGTGGTATCTCACAGGTCCCTCAGGCTCTGTTCATTTTTCTTTATTCTTTTGTCTTTCTGATCCTCATACTGGATCAATTCGATTGTCTTATCTTTATACTCACTGATTCTTTCTTTTTCCTGCTCAAATCTGCCATTAAACTCTGCTAGTGAAGTTTTCTACTTTGTACTTTTCACCTCCAGAATTTCTGTTTCACCCCTTTTAAAAATTTCTCTCTTAACTGACATTTCATACTTGTTCAACACTTTACACATATATATGAGACAACATTATTCATAATAGCCAAAACGTAGAAACAAGCAAAACAACCATCAATGGATGAGTAGATATAAATTGCAGTATATGTACAAAATGGAACATTATTCATCATAAAGTGGAATAAAGTGCTGCTTCTGATGTTCATTTGGATGAACCTTTAAAACACTATGCTAAGTGAAAGAAGCCAGACATAAAAGATCACATTTTATATGATTCCATTTATATGAAATATCAAGAATACGCAGGTCCATGGAGACAGAAAGCAGATTAGTGGTTACCAGGAAAGGGCAGGAGCTTGTAATGGGGGGTGACTACTAAATGGATATAAGGTGTTCTTCTGGAGCAATGAAAAGCTTTGAAACTAGAGACAGGGGATAGTTGCACAACATTGTCAATTGTATGTTATGTAGCTTTCACCTCAATTTAAAAAAAATTGTAGAAGGTCCAAGATATACTATTGAACTTAAGAGACACATGTAACCCAAAATGACAGAATACATAGTCTTTTCAGGTACACATGAGACATTTACTAAAACTGACCATATGCTGGACCATAAAGCAAGCTCACAGTGGAATTAAACTAGAAATCAATTTTTAAAAGACCAAAAAAAGTGGGCTTAAAATTAATCTATTCACTTTTAAATAACTAAATAAACTAAAAACTTGTATATAAAATGTCATCTTATATGGGCATCTCATATAAAATCCACACGTGCATGTAGTAAATTCATGCTGAGAGAAAGTGAATGTGACCACACCCAATCACATAAGTAGTAGGAAGTGGAGTCAGAATTCAACCTCAAGTCTGTGGTTCTTAATCAGTGCATTAGTGACTATACTGACATGTATGAACTCAATTGTTTGGAAGAAGACACTAATGAAGGTAAAGTGATGTTTATACTCTCCACTTGAGCCTGTTAGTTTAAGTTTGTTCAGTGTCATGGTCAGAGAACCCTTAATTCAGGCCAACAGTGTTGTGTGCATCATGTTTTGAGAGAAATCAGGTTATACTATGGGTGTGGATTAGTGCAAAGTACAAAACTGCTACCAAAAACTCCACTTTGAAAGACATACCATTTTTATACCTTTTGCATAAAAAGAATTTGAGAGAACATTGCAAATTACAAACTGGAGGTTTCACAGTGATAGCAGGAAATTTGTTGAAAACAGATATTCAGGGAATCAAGGGTATCATAACTGAATGCATGAGCAGGAAACTTCATTCAGAGGAGAGGCTATAATGGTTCTTTAAGGGAAAATCATGTCCAATGCTAGAAACCTTAGAGGAGGAAAGACTGTAAATGAAGAAAACAGTGAACCAATTTATTTAGACTTTTTAAAATTATTTACTAATGTTACTTCAAATTGTTAGTTTTTAATAAAATCACCAAGGTATTTGGGAAGAATTTTAATCATAGGTTTGGCACTAACTGTGAAACAGAAAATAATATAAGCTAGTGATAAATAAATACTGCTTTCCATCAGTACTTTCAGCCAAGTTTCTGACTTCAACCATGACACTGATAGCTCTAAAATTTCTAACTTGCTTCAACTTAAACATACATTTCTGATTACTTAATGTGTATCTCCTTAATGCAAACATGTATCCCAGTAACAGTTCACTGTTTTGGCCCATATTTCTACACATACATTTATTCTTACCCTTTATATTGGTTAAAAGCACTAAACAGTCTCTTCAATTTAAAAATGTCACCAGTAGCCTAGAAATTTTATTCTCTTGTTTCCTCTATATCCAAGTGGGAATGAAATTCTGTCAAAGTATTTCTTCTTTTTCACACACCTCCCCCTTTTAACCATCTCTCTTAAGAGCCACATGACTTTTTTACCTAGTCTGTTCCAATAGCCTCCTAATTGATATACCGTCACTAATCTTTTATACTTAATTAAGTCTCTAAATGGGTTCCAAAGTTATCTTCCTTTAAAAATTATGATCATATTATTCAGCCATTCAAATTTCTATTAATTCTGTATCAATTAGGATTAAGTCCAAGGCCAACTATAAGACCCTCCTCCATTAGGTCATAGGTTGCACCTTCAGCCTCTCTTCAGGACAATTCTTTCCAGGTTCTCCATGCTCAATTCACACTGAACTTTTCACCATTTCCCCAATTCTCTACGACTTCTTTTGTCCCAGGATCTTTTCACATTTACACATCTTATTTTCCTTGTGTATATCCTACCCTACATTTCTGCTTCATGAATTTACCTTCAGATTTAAGATAAGATCATCTCTTTCGTGAAGTCTTTGCTGGCATCTCCTGGGAGAGTTTGGCATTCTCATGCCTATACTTTCTCAGCATTTTCTTTGTTCCTTATTATAACATTTATGTCATATTACAATAAGTTATATGTTTGTCTATCTCCTTCTCTACATAACTCTTTGCCTTATGGTTTTTTTAATTTACCTTTGTTCTCCAATGCAATTGATAATATAATAGACATTCAATAAATGGTGATGGATCAAAAAAATGGGTGTACTGATATTGTAACTTTTGAAACTGGTCCCAAAACTGAGGAATTTATCTAATATTAATATCTGCATATTTTCAAATGGCATGGGATTTTCCTTGGTGTTAAAATTGCAAGATGACAAATACAATCAGAGTTAAGGACTATGAACTTCTTGTTAATCAAAAAGCAGGAATACTAAAAAATAAGAAGTAAGAAAAGAAAGAAAGTAAACAAGTTTCTCTCAGCGTGCAAAAGGAATGAAAAAGAAGAGGAATGGGGAGAGCAATAATTGAGCAGTATCTTAAAAATTATGGAAGATAAGGAGTAGTTATCATAGACTTTATCTCAATATTCTGGACTATTTACTAGTTTAAGCCTTGGATATGGAAATATTAGAATGGTTTCACCTAGCAGTTAAATTAATGGAACCATCTAACTCTCAGCCTTGGATCAGACTGGAAAATCATTTCAACGTGCTTTGAGTAAAATCAACATTATAAAATCAACTCAGATGTTGGCACCATGTTTTTACACATAAAAGGTGCTACTCATTACTAATCTACTTATCCCCAGAACCAAAACAAAATTCCCTAATTTTATGTCAGAAAAGAATATTTCTCTGCTCAGTATGGTGTTTGTTATCGATTGTATTGCTTCTAATGTCTTCTTTCACTAATCTATCCTATACACGATACATTTCCACAAAAAGAAATTTCTTGTTTTGTCAATACTCTACCTCAAAACTTTTCAGTGGTTCCCCAAAAGCCTCTTAATTTTAAAAATAATCCTTTTGTAAAGCTTCTTGATGTTTTCTAGGAATTTCTTGCTTTACTCAAACCAAGCAAAGATACTTTATGACCCATGATTTCTGATCCGTTTTTCCCCTTTCCTCATATCTTTCATATTAACTATAAAGCTGTTTAGAAATATCTTCAAAAGTGTAAAGCTTTTGTTCTGATTTCAGACAGACTCAGGTTTTTGTCCTAACTCTGCCACTTGAAAGTTAGTGAAGTCACACATTCTCTAAAGTTTAGATTCTTTATTTGTAAAATAGGTAAATAACAATGCCTAACTGTACCCTTGGTTAATCCTGGCTTAATAGGTAAAGGATGCTTTTTGCCATTTGCCAAATGACAATGCTTCTTCCATCTGTGAACCCATGGAATTGGTAATCTGTGTCTAACATTGGCTTAGAGGCTTCTATTTCCACAAGTAAAGTATAATTTATACAAAAGAAAGAAAAAAGTGCTTGCAATGTTTTTAATACTATATAGTACAGAAGATTATGTGAAATTTTGCAGACTTGGGTCTTGGAGATAGTGGTTAGTAAAGTGCCTGGTACATAATAAAAGAATAATAGATGGTGCTTATTATTAGTAGAACTATTATTAACACAGTTATCTCTATCATTATTTTTTTTTTTTGCGTTACGCGGGCCTCTCACTGTCGTGGCCTCTCCCGTTGCGGAGCACAGGCTCCAGACGCGCAGGCCCAGCGGCCATGGCTCACGGGCCCAGCCACTCCGTGGCATGTGGGATCTTCCCGGACCAGGGCACGAACCCATGTCCCCTGCATTGGCAGGCGGACTCTCAACCACTGCGCCACCAGGGAAGCCCTATCATTATTTTTGATGTGCTTATTTTCTCTTTTAAATTCCCACTGCATTTTTTATCTATCTCTCTCTATATATATATCCTTTTCTCAATTATTTGTATACATGTGTCAGCCTCTCATTTTGTAACTTTCTTGACGTTAGGGATTGTGTCTCAATCTCTGTCTTCTAAGTAATCTTTCCCACTTCCCTACACACAAGAATTCAATAAATATGTGTTGAGTTGAATAATATGTATTAAATATCTAGCATATAATTAAGATAAGATAAACAATAACTTTCTTTGTAATCAACATCAGAGTAAGAAACATGAATGACTGTGAAAGCTCTTGGTTTTCCTGGTGCCTCTTATATTACAGGATACTGTGCCCTAATGATGCTAAAATCATTCTTTTGGTCTACTTGAGTGCACTCAAGTTGATCAAATTACTCAAGATTAAAATACTAAAGGGTAAACCTAATTTATTTTACTGATTCATCTTCCTGGTTCATTCCCACACTTCTTCATATCCAGTGGGTTTATGTTCAAGTCATCTCCTCTGAGAGGCTTTCTGGGATCACCTCCGTCGACCACAACATTTTTATATCATTTCATCACCTGTAATATTATAGACTTATTCATTTATTTTCTACTTTTTGCTCCTAGAATGTAACTCCATGAGGGCAGACTTTTTGTTTTGTTTATCTCTATAACCCTAGCATTTAGAAGAGTGCATGGATTGTGATAGACAGTCAAAAAGTACCATTTTCTTAAATTATGAATTAATGAATGAATGAAAATTCTGCATGTATGCTTTTTTGTTATGTAGAACACTGAAGAACTAATAGAGTGATTCAAGAGAATGTAATTTTAATTACAGAAAAGAAAATTAAATCAAGGTGGCCATTACTAAGTTATCTAGATAAATTTTCTAGCTAGTAATATCAACCAGTCCTTACTGTGAATTCAATTTTTAATCTGTTTAAATTATTTATAAAAAATTTAATGTAATTAATTTAATAAAGCCTGTTTTTTTTTTCTATTCATCAGATAAGAAAAAAATTGAAATAGCATCATGACTTCTAAATTAGTGCTAGTTACCTGCTCAAAATATTAGAATTTAGGGTTATGGTATAAAGGTGGAAAGGAAGAAAAATGGAAGGATGTCTAATTAGAAACTGATACTTGTTTAGCCCTCATGGAATGGAGGCACTTATATGATCCTCATCAGCACTAGACTTCTAAGGGCTTTACCCACAGATGTGAATTAGAGAAAATGGTACTCAAAATGCATCTCTAAGCTACTTATGCTTGTTTCCCTCAAGTCACTAGGCAAATATAATCAGAGGCACAGAAGATCCAATGACCAATTCATGTTCTTTGTGCTTGCATTCTACATGTTAGATTGCTACAAAATATCTAGAAATTACACTTTCTGATTACCTAGACAATATTGTGTACATATGAATAATCCATCCAACAACCAAGACTTATTATTTCATAACTCTCTCAAATTCATTAACTTATTTTTAGGTTAAGCATTTCTGTACTGAGTCCTATGTGTAAAGCACTATTTCAGGCACTAGAATATGCCATTAAACAAGATACTATCTCTTTATCAAGTAAAATGCTGACTAAAGGGAAAATATACACAGTAACAGAAAAATATAATGCAATACAAATGCTGATAGAACTAAGCAAAGGATAGTACACTAGCAGATAGGAAAGCACTTTTGGATTCTTACTATAGCATCAGGAAGGTTATGAGGAAGAGTCTAGGCATTATTAGATAGAAAATGCATGGTTCGTATACCACCATTCTTCCAATATGATGGCCATTCCTAATCCAATGAACCCTGGACTTGTTCTTGTACTCCTTAACGTAGTCCTCCAGGAAGCCATAGTCAATCTACCCAAATTACAGGTTATAAAATCTACTTGCTGTCACTCTGGTTTAAGTGGATATGATAGGACAAGAACAAATAGTGGTGAAGAAAGTGTGAGAGAAAGGGAGATAGATAATGGTCCAAAGTCAGTGCAGAGGCCAATATGAAAGAAGAAATTCACATAGGGGAAATTTCAGATAGTTCAGTATAACTAGAGCAAGAATGGTGAGAGATGAAACCAAACAGCTAAGCGTAAAGAGGTTGATGAGGGCATTATAAGAAATATTTAAAAGTTTGGACTTCATTATGCAGACAATGAGGAGAGAACCAAACTTTGTGACCATTCTTTCTCACTTGTGAGAGCTTTCTCACACCAGCTCTTAGAGTACATGTACACTCTTAGCTTCCTTTTCCTCCCAGCTCATTACCAGAAACATGTCTTGGTCTTTATTTTGAAGCCGTGACTCGTGGGATTTGGTCTTTTCCTAAAGGCTACATCTTAATGATCTCACCTTTTTTTTTTTTGAACTGATTTCACTTTTCAATTATTTTATTTTTGGTCTTTCTATATGCTCTGTACATGTAGGGCATATAACTAATGCTCTATGCACATTCTAATTCTTTCTCTTCTGGATTCATACATTTCTCATAGTAACTTATCAACTGCAGCATGACCAGAGTCATGCTTTCAACATTTAGCTTCAAGGATCTTCCTTCTACTCTATACGTACATCGGCTCCATTTTTTATATTCTAGTTTATCATAGGCCACAGTTTTCTGAATGTTACACAACCAGATTTCAGGGGTTGACATTTTCCTAACTCCTATAGCAGTGTCCTCACCATTTCCCAGCCTCCTCTAACAGCTTCCATACTGCTTGCCTACCTGACCCAAAGCACTGCCACACAATTAGAGTGTTTCCTCTCATGGTCCCTTGGTCCTGTACCACCAGGCCATACATATATTCTCCCAGCCTGCAAGTTGTATAGGTGCTACCACTCCTTTGGGATTGCTTTCCCCTTAATAAGCACAGCTATTTCTCAGCCAATTATGTTGTACCTTAACCCTATATATTGGTCTGGTAACCAGGAGAGCAGTGGCTCCTTATTTCCTTGTAAAGCAGAGTCCTCTGCATTTACTTCAGGCAAGGAATGTTGAGAGGAAAGAACTGGCCTTTAACTTGAAGCCACTTCTAAAGCTCAAAGTGTTCAGAGGATCTGCAGAATCAAGTTTTATGAGTGCGTTGGCCCAGGTATCTCAATCCCAATCACATATTCTCACTTTTTCCTCCACCAGAGTTAGCAGAATTTCCAGAGCTAAGAATTCAACCTTCTCAAGAACTCAGATGCTATTACAGATAATTCCTGGGTTTGTTCCTTTCATTGTCTGCCCTCCAGCTGCAGAAGATGAGACCCTTTATACACTACTAAGAACACCCTCTGACTTTCCTACTTTTTCGATTGCTGAATAATCACCCTTACCCTTCACTGTCTTTTTTCAATGTCTCACTAGCCCTTGGAAAGATCCTCTGATTCTATTATCCTTGTAATCTGTGATCCCCTAACTTCTCAGAATCCTGAGATATTGCACCCACCAGTGAATCCTTTTGCACTGTCATCTCAAAGTTTACCACCTGTGAAGTTTTCAAAAATGGCACTGCAGGAGCATGGGTTTTAACCATTTCCAGTGTTCTAGTTCCAAAATTTCATTTTATGGTTTGCTTCTTTGAACCTTTCCAAGTTTCAATCATCTTAGATTGAAACAAACTAAGTTGGAAATTTGCATACAGAGAATTTATAAGGGAGTACCTGCAGGACGAACACTTCTGAAGGAGTAAGGAAAGAATCTTGTTTTAGAAGTACACTCTCTATTTAGTTGCAAAAACTGCAGAGTCAATAGCAAAGGACAAGTCTATAGAAAGGGGTGAAGAATTGGGAAAACTAATGAAATCTATTGTAACCTAGTATCCAGGGTGGATAAATATAGTTCCTAAAAGAATGAGGGTTTCAAATGTACTTGATCAAAGAGGAATAGAGTATTATGTTTTGCTGGTTATGAACAATACATATCATACATTTTTCTGTTTCTCTAATTGATTTACTGAATAAGCCATCTGATTTCTACTTTTAAGTTTGGCCTAGAGTAGGAAAAGTCCCTCCAGCAGGGCCAAGCTGCCTTGCCACTCAAGCTTTATGATCTAGAAGACAACAGTGATGCTCAAAATGCTGGCAGCTAATAAAAACCTATAGGGAGCATCTGGAAAGTCCCAAAAGAAAAATCATAGTGCTAAGATTCTGGAGTAAAGATATAATTTCATTTGATTACGAATGTTCTCCTTTTTGAAGCAGCTTCTGGCCTCTAGTGGGCCTTTTTAAAAATTAATTATGACACACTGTGCGACTCGAGCTGTCTATAAAGAATGAGATCAGAAGGTCAAAGGGTGGATGTGGTGGGGTTTCTCGTTTAGGAGAGACTGACAACATGTTTCTATTTATGATAGAAAGTTGACTCATTTTTTAAAATTGACTCATTTATGCCAAATTATGAACTTTTATGAGATTTAAATGCAGGTAGAAATGTGAATTGCTGCTAAGTTGCAGGAGGAATGGTTGGCTAGTGCTGATCACAGGCCTATTCCCAGTAAGATCTATTTCTCACCCTCTCCTCAAAGGAAGGCTGATATCTATTCATTTCCTGGGAGTCCACCTTACCTGGGTTTTAGCTAAGTTCAGCCAATGGGTGTCCTTGGCAGAAATATTGGTAAGTGGAAAGGAAAGGCAAGGATTTTCTCATTTCTCTCTGCCTAAAGAGTTATTTCTGGAAGCAGCTGCATCTCCTTAGCAACTTTTACTCCTACTAGATATTCCCACTGATGGAGCATTCATAGGTAAAAGTGGCCCCTAGGCTGTAACAACACATCCTCCCTTTGACCTAGTGGTAGCTTCCTTCTGTTCCTAATCTGAATTCTTACTATTTCCCATTGAGGTTCTCAGCTCTTTCCTCACCTGTGTAGTCACTTCACTATATGACATTTCTGGAGTTGGAATAATTGAGGTGGTTTCTGTTTTCTTGGAGAGGCTTCTCATGGATAAAATAGCCATTGGCAAAATATTTTGATACCCAGCAAAGACTTTCACGTGTAACAAGGGAGGATACTTGGATTGAGTGTAAATGTAAGAAAAACTGATCAAATGTTACTTTAAATCTTATCATTTCTTTTCTGAGCAATAAAAATTATTCCAAAAATCTTAGGCAGGGTACAGGATAGAAAGGTGTCATTATATCATTATAGCTGCAATGATTCAAGTAGAAAGTTTAAAAGAACATTACAGAGGTACGGATTTATACCTGCAAAAGTTAAATTCACTTAATTCAAAAACATTCATTCAATTCACGCACTTCTGTTTCCTTTTGTTTATAATGATAGTCAATTTGATAAAAAGCATTACAGTCTTCATTTTTTGACATAATATAAGCCAAATAACTTTTGAACTAGTATTTGAAATGTTACTCTAGAGTGTATTGGTATTACACAGATAAAACAAATAATGTACTGTAAAACAGTAAGATACTTTATTGCTATAATGAAGTACCCCATAAAGGAAGCACATTTTCTTGATTTTAGATAAAGATTTATGAGTATGAAATATGTGTATAACTTCATATTGTGTTTCTCTCTAGGTCAGGTAGAGAAGAATTAAAGAGATAATATCTCTTTTGGCAAAAATCTTCCATTAACTGGAAGAACATTTGTACTATCCCATGGTTCTTCTGGTTTCAAGATCAGCAGGTTTTGTGCCTCTACTTTATTTCCTTCTTAAATTTGACTGGATTTTTTTTCCAGATGGTGTAGTATAATACATGTGTAAAAATACCATATATCTTTATTTTTTATGAGAGTCACATAGAGTGTTAAAATATACTTACCTTCCCACTGATTTCACAAAATGTCAAGATGGCTGGAACTGGGAGAGAAGAATAGAGGAATACAATGAAAGTTTCAACAAAGAGTTAGAAAATATAAAGAACTAAACAAAGCTCAGGAATACAGTAACTGAAATTATAAAATACACTAGAAGGAATCTAGTGTAAATTATTGACAGATAATACAGAGGAATAGATCAGTGATCTGGAAGACAGAGTAGTGGAAATCACCAGAGCTGAACAGAAAAGAGTCTTTTTTTAAAAATGAGGATAGTTTAAAAGATTTCTGGAACAACATCAAACATATTATCATTTGCATTATGGGGATTCCAGGAGGAGAAAAGGGGCAAAGACTTTATCTGAAGAAATAATAGCTGAAAACTTCCCTAACCTGAGGAAAGAAATAGATATCCAAATCCAGGAAGCACAGAGATTCTCAAACACATAAGCCCAAAGAGATCCACACTGAGAAACATTATAATTAAAATAGCAAAAATTAGAGATAAAAGAGAACCTTAAAAGCAACAAGAGAAAAGCAACTAGTTACATACAAGGGAATTCCCACAAGGCTAGGAGTTCTGAAAAGTTTGGACTTTTCAGCAAAAGCCTTGTAAGCCAGAAATGAGAGGCATGGTATATTCAAAGTGATGAAAGGTAAAACACTACAACCAAGAATATCCTACCCAGCAAGGTTATCATTTAGATTTTAAGGAGAGAAAGTTTTACAGACAAGTAAAAGATAAGAGTTCAACAACACTAAACTGGCTTTACAAGATATGTTACAAGAACTTATCTAAGTGTAAAAGAAAAGACCACAACTAGAAATATGAAAATTATAAAAGGAAAAATTCCACTGGTAAAGGCATACATATAGTAAAGGTAGTATATCAACCACTTAAAAAGTTAGTTAGAAAATATCAATAAAACTAAAAGTTGGTTCTTTGAAAAGATAAACAAAATGGATAAAACTTTAGCCAGTTAATCAAGAAAAAAGAAGATAGGGCCCAAATAAATAAAATCAGAAATGAAAAAGAAGAACTGACAACCAACACCACAGAAATATCAAGGTTTATAAGAGATTACTATGAACAACTATACAACAATAAAATGAACAACCTAGAAGAAATAGGTAAATTCCTATAAATGTACAATTTCCAAAACTGAATCAGGAAGAAATAGAAAATATGAACAGACCAATTACCAGTAATGAAATCGAATTAATAATTAAAAAATATTCCAACAACTAAAATCCAGGACCAAACAGCTTCACAGGTAAATTTCTCAAAAGATTTAAAGAAGAGTTAACACCTATCCTTCTCAAACTGTTCCAAAAATTTGAAAGGGTAGGAACATTCCAAAATGCACTCTATAGTGCCAACATCACCCTAATATCAAAACCAGAAAAAGACACCACAAAAAAAGAAAAGTATAGGCCAATATCATTGATGAACATAAATGCAATAATCTTCAACAAAATATTAGCAAATCAAATTCAACAATACATTAAAAGGATCATACACCATGATCAAGTAGGAATTATAACATGGATGCAAGAATGTTTCAATATCTGCAAATCAATTGATGTTTTGATTTGATTAATAAGCCAGATGATAAAAATCATATGATCATCTCAATAGATGTAAAAAAGATTTTGACAAAATTCGACATCCATTTATTAAAATAATTCTCAACAAAGTGGGTATAGAGGGAACATATCTCAACATAATAAAGGTCAACATATATATGACAAACACACATCCAACGTCACACTCAATGGTGAAGAGATGAAAGCATTTCCTCTAAGATCAGGAACAAGACAAGGATGCCCACTCTCTCCACTTTTATTCAACTTAGTATTGGGAATCTTAACCACAGCAATCAGACCAGAAAAAGAAATAAAAGGAATGTAAATTAGAAAGGAAGAAATAAAATTGTCACTATTTACAGAAAGCATGATACTAGGTATAGAAAATCCTCTAAACGCCATCAAAAAACTATTAGAACTAATAAACAAATTCAGTAAAGTTACAGAATACAAAATTAATATACAAATATCTGTTGCATTACTATATACTAACAATAAACTATCTGAAAGAGCAATTAAGAAAGCAATCCCATTTACAATTACATCAAAAAGAATAAAATACCTAAGAATAAATCTAACCAAAGAGGTTAAAGACTTTTACTCTGAAAATTATAGGACATTGACTAAAGAAATCAAAAACAACACAAACAAATGGAAAGATATCCCATGTTCGTGAACTGGAAGAATTAACATTGTTAAAATGACCATACTACCTGAGGCAATCTACAGATTCAATGCAATGCCTCTCAAAATACCAAAGGCATTTTTCACAGAACTAGAACAAATTAGTCTAAAATATTTATGAAACCAAAAAAGACCCCAAATAGCCAGAGCAATCTTGAGAAAGAAAAATAAAGCTGGAGGTATCATGTTTCCTGATTACAAACTCTACTACAAAGCTACAGTAATCAAAGCAGTATGATACCAGCACAAAAATAGATACATAGATAAATGGAACAGAATAGAGAGACTAAAAATAAGCCTGTACTTATATGGTCAATTTATCTACAACAAAGGAGACAAGAACATACAATGGGGAAAAGACACACCCTCTTCAATAAATGGTGCTGGGAAAACTAAACAAATCTATGCAAAAGAAAAAAACTCGATTTCTTTCTCACACTATACACAAAAATAAACTCAAAATGGAGTAAAAATTTAAAAGTAAGACCTGAAATCATAAAACTCTTAGAAGAAAATATACTTTATATTGACCTTAGCAATATATTTTTGGATCTGTTTCATCAGACAAGGGAAACAAAAGCAAAAATAAATAAATGGAACTACATCAAACTAAAAAGCTTTTGCAGAGCAAGGGAAACTATCAACAAGGAGCAAAGGCAGCCTACTGAAAGGGAGAAATATTTGCGAACAATATATCCGATAAGGGGTTAACACTCAAAATATGCAAAGAACTCATACAACTCAACATCAGAAAAACAACCAACCAGATTTTAAAAGGGGCAGAAGATCTGATTAGACATGTTTCCAAAGAAGACACGCAGATGGCCAACAGCCACACAAAAAGATGTTCAACATCATTAATCATCAGGGAAATGCAAATTAAAACTACTTTGAGGTACCACCTCATACCTCTCAGAATAGCTGTCACCAAAATACAAAAAATAACAAATGTTAGTGAGGATGTGGAGAAAAGGGAACCCTTGTGTAGTATTGGTAAGATTATAATAGTACAGCCACTATGGGAAACAGTAGGAATGTTCTTCAAAAAATTAAAAATAGAACTTCCATTAGATCCATCGATTTTACTTCTGGGCGTTTAGCCAAAAAAAACCCAAAACTACTAATTTGAAAAGATATATGTACACCAATGTTCACTGCAGCATTATTTACAAGAGCCAAGATATGGCAGCAACATAAGTGTCCATCCACAGATGAATGGATAAAGAATATGTGGTATATATAAAGAATGGAATACTACTCAGCCATAATAAATAAATAAATTCTTCCCATTTGCAACAATGTGGATGGATCTAGAGAGTATGATACTAACCGAAATAAGTCAGACTGAGAAAGACAAATACCATATGATCTCACTTATATGTGGAGTATACAAAATAAAACAAAATGAAAACAGACTCGTCGATACAGAGAACAAAGAGATGGTTGCCAGAGGGGAAGGGGATAGGACGTTGGGCGAAATAGGTAAAGAGGATTAAGAGGTACAAACCTCCAGTATTAAAATAAATAAGCCATGGGCATGTAACATACAGCGTAACGAATACGGTCAATAATATTGTAATAACTTTGTATGGGGACAGATAGTTGCTAGACTTATCATGGTGATCATTCCGTAAATTATGCAAATGTCAAATCACTATTACACCTGAAACTAATATAATGTTGTACATCAACTATGTTTCAATATAATTTTTTAAGCATTCTTAAAAAATTCTTAACAAACAACAAGAAATACAACAAGGAAAATTGTAAATTTCTTAGTACCAATACAAAATTTTCTTGTCCCTATCTATTGGAAAGGCACATCTAATAGAATAGAGACTGTGGTCCAGACATATAGCTTTGTGATGTTAAAGTTTAGAGAAGGCAGAGAAATAGTTTAAAAGTCTCTTGGGTTTCATTTTCATAAATCTTTAGTCTCTGCCATACCTTAACAATATTGATTTTTCTAATTACAAATTAATATAGGGGACTTCTAATTCAATATGGATGATTAAATGCTGTTTCTTAAACTTCATTACCTTCCAAAAGTGTAAAGAAATATAAATCTTTAAAACTTCAAGGAGGAGACCTGGGGAAAAGACAACAGAAGATAAGAGAGGTCAACAGAGTTTTGGAAAATGACAGTAAGAGGAAGAGAGCTGAGTGCTAAAAAGACTAGAAGAATCTGAGACCTATGTCTTACAGAAGGGATAGGGAGGTGAAAGAAGCCAGTTTTCCCTGCAGAACACTGGAAAGCACCAAGTATTTTCAACAGAAGTAACAAAAGGCAGGAGCCATAAGGGCTTGTAACCAGAGAAATGGCTGAGAGTTTATGTTAAAAGCATTCGGGCATTTCAGGAAATCCTGACCATTGCTCTAGCATACAGCCCTCTCAAGCATCACCCTGCACCCAGACAGCCCAACCTCACCTCCCATTCTCCAAAGACTTGAAACCAGAGAGTTTCAGGGCCAGTCACACAAGTCTCAGAGAGGGTGAAGAGCTGATTTGTAAACTAAAAAAGTAACTGATAGGTTAACCATTCTTAAAGATTCTCCAAACAAAATTCGAACTCTTGTTCTGATCCCCCTGGAGCAGGGATTCTTGCAGCAGTGGGGACTTGGAAATGTGTAGTTTGCAGCAATGATTGGGGGAACACTACTGGCATTTAATGGGTAAGAGACTCAGATTCTAGACATCTTCTCATGTGTGAAACTCCCTCACAGTGAAGAATTATCCCACATCTCTAAAGAATTTCTGATAGCACAGCAGAAAAACACATAGGCAAAAAAAAAAAAAAAAAAATATTTAAAGCCATGTGAATTTAGGACCTAACTGCATTTTGCATATAAGTGATACATTTTTTTTTACACATAAACACAATATATTTTGGCATGGCCTTAACATAGACTGAATTTTTCAGGGATGCCATTAATAAATTGAAGCAGGACAGCACATTGCTTGGTTTGGAGTTTAACCAAGAGTTTTTCACCATTTCCTAAAATCACATCACAGAGAACAATGCTACTTATTGTACCTAAGATGTCAGTAATGCACACTGAGACGGCTGTATCAGTCTGTATCTATAAGTATCACCTTTAGAGATTCTACAAGTATGTGCAAACAGCTAACTACCTCATTATGTCCACAGTGAAGTGTAGAGTATCTATGCCTGATGGTTTACACATTGAAATACATATTATTTTATTATGAATGACTTTCTGCTATTTCCATTTTACATTATAGTTATGGAATGGCATTGTTACTGGTGAAATCATATGTGTTGATAGGTTACATTCTACTATTTTCATTTCAAGGTAGTAAACGCAGATTTATAAAGTATTTGCTTTTATAAAAAAGTGCTCATTGAATATAATAAGGTTGATAGCCACTACCTTAGGAGGAACTCACTAGTTGAAGATTATTTCTCCAAACACAGTATCTAATCAGGATTTCAGTATTTTATTATTAAATGCGAACTGTCAGTCAACTGTTATCAGATGTTTGAAGAAAATCTCTAGGATAAAAAAGAGACTCAAACAAAACAAACTAGAACTGAAAAAGAAAACCTGTAAAAAAATAATAAAGCAAGACAAATAAAACAAGATAACTTTTTTAAAAGCGTGTGTGTGTGTGTGTGTGTGTGTGTGTGTGCACATGCATACAGCAGCAGTCCTTAAAGTGTGTGGTCTGGAGGCCCAAGGAGTCCCCACAGCCTTTTTAGGAGGTCTGCAAGGTCAAAATTATTTTCATAATAATAGTAAGACATTATTTTCTTTATTCACTTTCATACTCTCATGAGTGTATAGAGGAGTTTTTCAGAGGTTACACACTATGTGATAACACAAGAAACTGAATATAGAAACAGCTATGAGGATCCAATTTATATTAAGCCAGACATTAAAGAGATTCACAGAACCAAAGGATATAACTTGCCAGATTAAGTGGCAAACACAATAAATGAAAAAACCCCTCACCCATATGCATCATCATACTATTTCGTAACATTGAAGCTAAAAAGAAGATCCTAAACCTTCCAGGACTAAAATATGAAAGATGAGAAATAAAAATGGCAACTTTGAAACTAGAAGAAAATGCAGGAATTCTGTAACATTTTGAATGAAGATTACTTTCTATTGGAATCCTATATTCACACTATCAATTAAGTGTTTAGATAAAAAAAAAGTGACATTTTAGACAGGCGATATTAGCAAAATTTCACCTCCCATACATATTTCTAAGGAAGATTCTAGAGGAACAGATAGTAAACAAAGAAACATGAGAAAAACAGAGCATGGAACTCCAGGAAGTTACCTCCAGGAAAAATAATTGAACCTGTAGACTTTCGCTGACTGGGCACAAAACTGAGAGGGTATTTAAGAATGTGGGAAGAAAACTGCCACATCTAAAAGATGATCACTTTTAGAAATAAGGAAATTATTCACCAAATGAATCAAATATAGAAAAGAAAGAGAAAGTCATCCTAATACACCACTCTCGACTTACATGGGCAGTGATTTAACAAAAGGAGTTGTGCTCTTTTGGGTCTCTTGTAGTCAAAATCATGTAAACTTTCTGGACAATATAGATGCAGACAAGGTTGATAGACTGTAACAAGAACGGCTAACATGAGTGCCTGCAGATCTAGATTCAAACATGCACCAATTTATGCGTATGAATTTCAGAACATTTTCAGTGAAAGTAGAAAGGTATAATTTCATATTTATGAAATTAAAATAAAATTTCACATACTCTTTTATAGTATAATAATGATACTTCATACTTTTAATCAGACAATCTGAAGCACTCTATAAACATTAGCAAATTAAGTCTCACAATACCCCATGCAGTAGTTAAGAATAATCATTCATTATGTACTCAATAGTTAAAATGAGACATCAAGAGATTAAGTGATTTATCTCAAGATCATACATTCCCTGAGTTCTAGAAAGAAGAGTCGCCTACAATTTTTCATATCTTTTGCTATGGCTCTCAATCTTCTCTTGCCAGTTGTATCACTACAGAAAATATGCTATGCTCTCTACTTAGTGTTATTAGCTAGGCTGCAGGGTTACCTGGCCACCTTGCTGGCTTTTGAAGTTTCCATTTTTCCCCTTTGGAGGATATAAGATAAACCCACTCTTTTTCAAATTCCCCTTTAGAGAAATTTCCTAGTGCTTTTCTCGAGAAATGTTTTTCCAGTGTAAGCTTAGTACCAGAATAACACCCGTATTTAATAATTTATACTTTCAAAAATCCATTCAATATTAATTAACCAAATATTTATTAAGTTGTTTTGCATGTCAAGCACTACATATTTGACTCCTGTCATCACAGGTTTTAGTGTCTACCAGGAAAGACAGAAAATTTTACAAAGCAATTATAGCGAAGTCAGCTTAAGGTTTCTAAGAAGTAGTATAATACTAAACAAACTCAGAGAACATGACACCCAGATTAGAAGTTACTTCAGAATAGTCTTCCTAAAGGAAACAGCATCTAAGCTCAGGTCTGAAGGATGAATAAAAATTAGCCAAGCAAAACAGACAAGCGTGCTCTAGTTAGAAGGAAATACTCACGTAGCAGTGCAGAGGTGAAAGATCCTTCAATGTTCAGGAAACTGAGAGATGCCCAGGACAACTGGAAACAGAGAGAACAAGAGAAGAGGTGGATAGAAGCACAAGGCTATGGCGATAACATCATGTTAAACTACGTTAAGGAGTTTAGATTTTTCTAAAAACAATGGGAATCTCAGAAGGGTTTCAAACAAGAAGTCATGTTTTGTTATGAAGTACCACTCTGGCTGCTGTGTGGGCGGAATGATCAGAAATGGGCAAAGCTAGAGGCAGGAAGGCCAGTTAGGAACCTCATTTCAAGCTAGAAATAACTGTAGCTTTTACATGTGTGAAAGAGGGAGAGTGATGATGGAAAAAAAGAAATGTACTCAAGAGATATGATGTAATGAAATCAAGAGTGATTCTGACTTTATATGAGGATAAATGAAGAAAAAAAAAGCGTGGAAGATTCCCAACTTTCACAGAACAAAATTCTACAGAAGAAAACAGAAGCTTCTATCTTTGACTGCAAAACAAAAGTTGGTTTGGGAAGTTCAGAAAACAAGTTGAAATTGAAATGCTAAACAAAAATAGAAAATGGAATGGAGGAATATTGGAGTTAAAACATTTAAGGGTTTTACCTTATTTGGGAATAGAATAGAGAGAGAATAAATAACTTTAGACTTAAATATACATCAAAAATTTGAACAGAACCATTGAAATAATCAAAATATCATGATTAATGTTCAAGCCACTATATATATATGTGTGTGTATGTGTGTGTATGCATATATATATATGCATACACACACATATATATAAAATCAAAATTAAGTTTTTCTATGCTGTCACCAACAAAAAGACTATATACTCTTTTCAAGCATGCATAGAACTTTCATGAACATTGACCATCTGCTATACAAACTCAACAGAATATTCAACACAATAAATCCAAAGAGATAGCATAGGAAACCCAAAGTTGAAGAGAGTAAGTCATAATGACTCAGATCAGAAATTCATAAAATGAAAAACAAACATCCAAGTAAAAATCACTGGAGTTAATCATGAAAACTAAAAAGGTGCTTCTTTGAAGATACTAGTAAAATATTTTAAAACCTCTAGTAAGACTGATTCAGAAAGCTAGAGAAGAAAAGTAATATTAATTATTTATCTCTACTCTTTGCTTCATTTTAGGAAACATGATGGTCATTGGAATTCTGAGATACGACTGAAATTTTTCTGCATAGTTTTGGGCTGGTCTCAGGCCAGCTTAAGGCATCTCTTAGTGTTTACATTCTTATCATAGGAAACAGATAATATTAGTTCCTCTCAATTCAGAACCCATGGTTCAATAGATACAAAAAAATTTAGATCCAAGCACAAGAAAATTATATTCTACCACTTGTGGGGTCACCAGGGAGAAGTAAATTCCTAAAAACAAAATTGTGTCTCCCTGACACAAAGGGTTAACAAACCTTAGCAGTATCCCAGATCCTAAAGTCATGCCAGAACATGCCAGAGTGTTATGATTGCATTACCCTTTCTTACACAAGTCTCAATTCTTTCTCTCCTCATAAAACTCAGCATAGAGGAAAGAATAGCATTGTTCAGATGCCCACTTGTACTTTGCTTTTGTTCCCCTCCCCTTATCCAAAGTTACAGGTAAAAACACTTAGTATTTCAATATTATGCCTTTCTCTTTTATTTATCTTCCCAACTCCTATCCCTCCACTCTGAGAATTTATAACACAGAGACTGAGAAGGAATGATAAAACCCAACAGGCAAGAGCAAGGTGATATTAGAGCAGGGATCAGCAACTTCTCCTGAAAATACCCATTTGTAAATATTCTAGACTTTGTTTAGAATATTGTTTAGAAAACTGAATATGCCGCTCAGTTTTCATTGCAACTACTCAACTCTGCCTTTTCAGTGCAAAAGCAACCTTGGATAGCATGTAAACAAATGGGTATAGCTGTGTTAAAAAAAAAAATGTATTTACAAAAACAGGTGATGAGACAGATTTGGCCCATAGGCCCTAGTTTGGTAGTCTCTCTTTTAGAGGAACCAGAAAGTAACTCTGGTTTTCAGAAAACAGAAATGTCTTTTTCCTCTAAAAGTCTGAGATCAATTTTTTTGTTTTTTAATCAAAGACAAAAGCTTTATTCCAAACTTGTGGAGACCATTTAGATGGCTAACATTCAGTCAGGTGCAACGGACTAATAACCAGCCTTTCCTTGGAAGAAGGCTTCCATGTTTGAAAAGGGGATGAATTGCAGATAAATATATCCCTGCAAGTTGGGGGAAGGGACTCATAAACGGTGGAACAGCCTTTAGACAGGGCAGGCTCAGGAGCAAAGAAGTCTGCTTAGTGCACACTTTGATCAAAACTGAGGACACAGAAATACGATTCAAGGTTAGACAAATGATCTAATCAAAATAAAGTCTAAGGGCCAAGTAATTAATAATTCAGACTCCCACTTTCCAACTTTTCCATAGGTATCTCCTTCTTACAAATCTTAAACCTCCCTGGGATGTTCAGCCCACTGGACTCGGGTTTTCACCATATATTGCCCTCTTCTTGTCCTCACTTCTCTACTTTCCCCGTTCGGATAGCTTGGTCTAAAGTATAATCATTCTTGTGCATATAACTTTATCTCCCTTGCCCCCTTCTCCTTACATGTTTAACTGGTCAATCCACAATAGGAATTAAATCTAACTACTCCTAACCTATTCTTTGCATTTATTCAAGTTCCTGATTCTGACAATCCTCACTTTAAATTTATGACTGTAAACCTCAAATGGGTCCTCTGCACTGCCCAGTAATCCTTCTGTGTTCTGCAGTCAGTTCACTCTTTGTTCTCTGAGATGCCTTTTCCTTTGTAGCCAAACCTCTGACACCCTACACTTGTTTTCTATGGCTGTGTAACAAATTACAACACAAATTTATTATCTCATAGTTTTGTAACCAAAAGTCCAGGTGTGGTGTAGCTGGATTCTCTGTTCAGGATTTCACCAGGCTGACATCAGAGCTTTGGCCAGGGCTGCAGGACTCACTCGAGGCTGGGGGCATCTTCCAGGCTTGCTGGTTGTTGGCAGCATTCATTCCCTTGCGTCTGTAGGATGGAGGTCCCATTTTAGTGCTGGCTGTCAGCCAGGGACCACTCTCAGCTCCTAGAAGCTACCCAGAGCTCCTTGCCATGTGGACCCCATAAGCAGTTCACAAAATGGATATTTGCTTTCTTTGAGGTCAGCCAGAATACATCCCTCTGATTTCCTCTTCTGAGACAAGATGGAAAACAATTCTGCTTTCAAGGGACTAAATTAATTAGGTCATGTCCACTGAGGATACTCTTTCTTTTGCCATATAATATAATCACAGGAGTAATACTTCTTCAGTATCATAGTTTCCACCCATACTCCAAGGGGAGAGTATTATACAATAGTAAGGATCATTGGGCACCATCTTACAACTCTGTCTACTATATTCCTCACTCTCATCTGACCATTTTACTTCTTAATCCATCAATTAAAAAAATAAACATTCAGAAGAAAACTTTACCCTTCCACTGGCAAGTCTACCAACTGGCTTCATCTAAACCCCTCCTAGACTTTACCTTCACACCTGTAACTACAGATGAACTGCTCGTTCTCCTAAGGGCAAGTCCATATTTTGTTCACTAGATCTGACTCCAGCTTACCTATTCAAAGTCTTTGCTATCCTAATTGTCCCTGTTTTCTCCTGCTTCATCTTTTTTATTCCCCTTTGAACTAGATCATTCCTATCCACATATGAACAATCTATAATATAGCTCATGTAAAAACAAAAACGGAAGCTCTCCTTACTCACATTCCTTTCCAACCTTGACTCCAGTTCTCCACTGCCTTTAAAGCAAAATCACTAATCTTAGTTATCTCAGTTTGCTCACCTACCGTTCTCCCTAGAACTTACTTAAATTAGGCTTTTCTTACCATCACTCTTATCAGAGGTGTTAATGAAATCCTTTTGCCAAATGTAATAATCAATATTCAGTCTTTATCTTACATGAACTCTCATTGCATTTGTCATAGTTGATCACTTCCCCCTTCTTGAAACACTTTCATATCCTGGGTTTCAGGACATGGTCCAGGTTTTCTTCATTGATGGTTTCTTCAGTATCCTGTATGAATCTTCCTCCTTGTCAGACCTCTAAATACTGGAGTACCCCAAATGTATTGGTTATATATATCTACAATAATGCTTCTCAAGCACACCCTAAGATTCAGTCAATCAGCAATACACACATATCTCACATGTCTGTGGGGTTCAGCTGCTCTAGACTGTTCTCAGCCAGGCTCACCCATGCACCTTGGGTTGACCCTGCATCTCCCATCTTCCTTCTGGGACCAGAGGGACCTGGATATATCCTCTCACGGTAAGGGAGAATGTAATTGCTCAGCAGAAATGTAGGAATACTTTTTCAATCCTTTCCTTGTGCCACAACTGCTGGCATCCTATAGGCCATAGCAAGTTTCAGGGCTGAGTCCAGTGTCAGAATGTTGTAGCCCAATTACATGGCAGAGATCACGGGTAGAGGGAAGGGAACAGATGTGGGGTCTTTAAGGAAATCAATCAGCCACACCAGGGCTCATTATCATCATCTTCATTCCTCTTTTCTTCTTTGTCTACACTAACTTAGGTGATCCCATCTAATTCTATTACTTTAAATATTAATTCTATTGTTTACTTCCAATTATAAATTTAAATGTCCATCTCAAGCTCTACCCTGAACTCCAGACTAAGTTATCTAATACTTACCTGACAGCTCGCTCCATTTGGATGTCTAATAGATATCTCCAATATGTTCAAAACCAAACATTTGATTTTTCTACCCAAACTGGCCCATACTTCATCATTCTCCATCTCTCTTTATTGTATCATCTTTTACTCTTTGCTCAGGCCGAAAACACTGGAGCCGTGCTTGGTTTCTCTTAACGTATTTATAAGTGATCTATCAAGAAATCCTGTTGGTTCCACTTTGAAAATGTACCCCTTATCTGATCATTCCTTACTGGCTCCACTAGAACCACTTAGCCTAAGGCACCTTCCTCTCATGTGAATGACGATCAACCCCATCCAAGAGGTATTCCTGCTTCTACTCTTGCCCTGCTGCAGGATTTTTCCCACTTATCATCAAGTGTGATGCTCCTAAAACATAAAGTGTATTATTTAACTAACTCCCCTGTAAAACAAATTCATCAAATGGTTCCCTTTCATTCACACCTAGACTAAATGAGAGAGTCCAACGAGGACACCTAAACTAAATGACATAAATCCCTATATGAACTGGCCTTGACCTAACCCTCCAACATTTTTTGAGCTTTCTTTCTCTTACTAATTCTCTTTCACCTACAATGACAGGCTACTGCTTCTCTAAACCAATAAAATTACTCCCGCTTAATGGTTTTTGCACTTCTGCCAAGAATGCTCTTCCTCAAGATATATGCAAGACCTCTTTCCTGACTTCATTGACGTTTAAATGCCACCTCTTCAGAGAGGCACCCTACCATCGAGGCACCATACCATCGAAACTAGAAACCCCATTATTCTTGATCGTTTTGTTTTGCTCTGCATTTATCTATGGTACCACCACTACCTAATATCATGCTATTTATTTATATGTTTAATGTCTATATTCCACAGCAGAAGGAAGACCCCATGAGAGCAGTCACTTCATCTATTTTATTCACTGTTACATCCCCTGTAAATAGAATGGTGCTTGATACATGGGAGTACTCAAAAATATTTATTGAATGTTGAATACTAAATAATTTATATATCATTGAACTAATAATCCTTTTTATCTGCAGGGCATTTCTACAACCCTTCTTTACCCTCTTATTCACACTATTGATCCTGTTGGCTGTAACACTAGTATGTAATATTAAACATAAATTATAAATAATAATATAATTAAGGAATAAAGCTCTTATAAACATTCTACTATAAACATATTTAATGTATTTCCTAGCATATATGTATAAAAATATTTTTCCCAGAAATGGAATTGCTGGGTTATAGGATATGTACATGCTCAGCTGTAGGATAATGCCGAACTGTTTTCCAAGTGATCAGAAAAGGAATGGATGAATGAAGTTCATCCACACACAGGAATATTACACAATATGAAAGTCAATGCATTAATGTGATATGCAACAATGTAAATGAGTCTTAGGAAAGTTACGTTAGATGAAAATAGGCAAGCCCCCAAAGACTATATATTAATTATGTTATGTTTATATAGTTAAACAAAACTAGGTAATCCATTTCAATGGTACACACATATGTAGCAAAAGAATGAAAGTTACAAAAGCCAGGGTAGTTTTTAACTGTCTGGGGTGAGGTGGGAAGCAGGAGGATGGGATCTGAGTGGCACACAGATAACGTCAAAAAGATCAGTCATGTTTTAGCTGTTAAGTTGTGTGGTGGATTTATGAATGTTCATTTTATTTTATGCTTCATCAACATGACATATATGTTACATATATTCTCTTGTATATATCAAATACAGCATAATATTTTAAGTGCATAACTTCTAGTTATTAAGCAAAAATTTTGCCTAATAACTCTTCCACATTTAGTTTGTCATTAGTTCTCAAAATTGATGTAGGAATGAAAAAATAATAATAAAATGAAAAAGTGAAAGCACAAAAAGGAGGAACAGGAAGATCCCCTTGCTTAGCTACACCTCAATTTTCTAAGCCAGACTGCTCCCAAATTTATTTTATTTATTTATTTTTTTGCGGTACGCGGGCTTCTCACTGTTGTGGCCTCACCCGCTGCACAGGCTCCGGACACGCAGGCTCAGTGGCCATGGCTGACAGGCGCAGCCGCTCCGCGGCATGTGGGATCTTCCCGGACCGGGGCACGAACCCTTGTCCCCTGCGTCGGCAGGCGGACTCTCAACCACTGTGCCCCCAGCAAAGCCCTGCTCCCAAATTTTTGATAATGTTAGGTACAAAGCTGTCTTGGGGCAGAAAAGAGTTACCTGTATATTGAATAATATACTTTCATAAAAAAGTTATTAATGACAAAGTGATCACCTGCTCACCTTCTCTCCCTTTTCAATGAGAACAAAGCTAAAAGAGAGATACTATATTTTAAAATATCATTTTGAAATATTTTCTATATATGGCCAGTAACTGATATGTAGCTTCTGAAGACATCAGAAAACAGGACAAATTTTTACGCAATTCATTTATACATAGGAGAAGGGACTCTATGGTTTCTTTAGCTCTTTCCTAGTAAAAAGTAAATTAATTAATTTTTTTTTAAGTGTATAATTTTGGGCTTCCCTGGTGGCACAGTGGTTGAGAGTCCGCCTGCCGAGGCAGGGGACACGGGTTCGTGCCCCGGTCCGGGAAGATCCCACGTGCCGCGGAGCGGCTGGGCCCGTGAGCCATGGCCGCTTGAGCCTGCGCGTCCGGAGCCTGTGCTCCGCAATGGCAGAGGCCACAACAGTGAGAGGCTCGCGTACCAAAAAAAAAAAAAAAAAAGTGTATAATTTTGATAATCCTAGGCCCACTGCAACACAGATTTTGGGTTTGTGGGTGCTGACCACCAGAGAAACTGCTGAAATGATATGGAAAGCCTTGTTTGGTTATATTTCCTCTGCAGTGTGGGAGAAAAGTCCTTGAGAATTTATAGACTAATTGAATAAGACTATTTATTATATTATTATTATTTCCCAGAATCAAGGAATTTAGCTTAAGAAAGTCCAGACACCTCGTGGAGTGGCACCTATTTTGCAACTTCGATTAAATCTTCACGGCCACCAGCCCTCACTCCGTTTTAGCGCTTAGCTCAAAAGCAACACAGCTACCTAAGCCATTTTTACATGTCCCCTGGCAGTGATTACGGAACCACACATACAGTACAGTATAAATTAAACTAAGTGAAAAATTAACTTTCTGAAGAAAAACCACATGCTGTCCTCCTCCAAAATATGTGTTTGCCCTGACCTTTCGGAGGCATCAAGACGTCCCAGCCCTTTAACTTCATGAAAATCTTTTGAGATAGCTTACTCCGAGGGCAGATTTATGTCTGGAAAATTTGGAGTTGCTTACCAAAAGGATGAGAGTCATTTATTTTCCTGTTACTGGTCTGCCACATGAATGAGATAACATCAGCTAAAATATTCAGCTGAAGCTATTCCTGGTTTTTTCCCTTTCCCTCTTTGAGACCGGTTACCTATTTAACTCCATCCTGTCAATTAAACCAGAGAAAAAATGCAAAGAACTAATTAGGCAACTGTGTAATTTTAATTAGCTGTTTTGATAATTAAACTAATTAGTTCCCCTGTGTTTCCACAATATGTGGTGGACTGGTTTTGATATCACAGCTTCAGAGTTCCATTCCATTAGTTAATTAGTCACTTTTGCATTAGAAAGCTTTATTAATGGCCTTAATTTGCAGTTGAAATGAGAAATCTGCTGTCAATAATTTGGATAATTGCCTACTGTTTGATTATAAAGTACAAAAGTAGCAGCACACCATTACATATGCAAATCCCAAGGGGTATTTCTTGCATGCTTAGCTTTCTTGATCTACATTTCATCCTCTCTCACTTTCTGTTTTTTCTTGACCCTGTTAGGGGGAAGAGAATCCAGCTTATTAAGAAAATGAAGGCCTGTTTTTTTTTTTTTTTTTTCCCTTGTCCTGTACTGCGTGTATGCTTGTGCCTGCAATTGTTAAAGTTATTGCTTGCTTTGTACCTAATTAGTGTCCTTGGAATTAAATGAACAGCTCTGTATACACCTCTAGCTCCTGCAGCCATGTTTGTGCATTGAATAATTGATTCTACTCTGCTAATCAGATAGGGACATAATGAGCCAGTTTAATTAAATGGGGATCTAACCTGGTGAACACTGGGAAAATATTTGCTCATTTACTTAGTAAAAGGCCACAGTTGCTTTTCATTGGATAGAAGGGAAGGTTATGGAAAGTAAAGTAGTCTCTCAAAGCAGAAACAGTTCAGTGGTTGTCTACCACTCCTTGAATAGCAAAAGGGTTTAGTTAGTTTGGGAGAGGGGGTGAGGGTGAGAAGAGTTTAATCGAAGGGCCAGAAGACGCTGAAACTGCTGACGGGCTCCCCATTCTCTCCCAAAGGTGCCAGCATCACTGTTCTGTTATGCTCTAAGAGGCAAGTTTCCTGGTCGCACATGGTCTTTAGTGATGTGCAGAAAGAATTTCAACTCACTTCACTGCCAGTTGGTGCCTGTGTAGCTGCATAAAGGTAAGATACAGTTGTAGTTTATCTTCTTGGCAAGCGACAAGACTTAACTTGTTTGTTCTCCAATGACCATGTGGACTTACACTGAGGATTACTCCCAGAAACGAATAACCAGATACGTAACTTGTGTAACCTTATTTCTGTGCTGTGAAAATTGAGAGGAGAAAGAATACCTCAAGGCATAGGAGGATTTACCCAAATTTAAAGTTCTCTGTGCATTTTAAAAGGGTAACTTAGGACTTCAGGGATAAGAGCTAATCACTCTCAAACTTCAGACTGACTGGAGAAATACTTGTGCTTTAACAAAGGTGAAATCTTTGGAATGGGAAAATAATTATGGTCTTTTATATTAAATATAAAAGATTACCCACGTTTTCGATGACAGCTTGAGTGAAACACACCACATCCAGTATAATTTGCAAAACCCAACTCCAGTTAACTACGGATGCATACATCTCCTGTAACTCTAATTGCACATCAGACTAACTTTACCTGCAGGGATAAAGTATTGCAAGGCCAATATAGAAACAACATGGTGCTCATCTGCTCTGGTGTACTAGGATGAAATAGCATATTGACCCTGAATCTATACTCTGAGTAAAAGCAATTGTCATTCTGCCACTGTAACACCTTGTTGCCAGTGGTGATGTAATTAAAGCTGTGAGGACTCATTTTCCATTCTTATCTCTTAAGCTCCTTTGAATCAGAAACTGTTTGTCTGTGGTAACTGAGAAAACCTACTACAAGCCTACATGTTTATGTATGAATTTTTGGTAGCTTTTCCTTTTTAGGAGGCTGAAGTTGTATACATAATTGCCAAAATTCATCCAGATAACGTGTATATACAAATGTTGATATATTTCTGCATACACACATAGGCATGTATACACAGTGTATATATTTATATATATGCACACAACGTCACATACACACACACACACACACACACACATGAGTCTAAATTTTACTCACCCCCTTTTCTCCTCTATTAAAATTCCAAATGGCTAAGAGGATTTTCTCAATTTAGTCATACTTTTAATCTTCACTGAAATGAGTGATGACTTCTTATAATAAAAAGTTGACAGGCTTACATTGCGCACCGGTGGATTAGTTTCCCTTGGTGATGAGGTTTTCTTTTGTGCGCCGTGTGTCTGTTTGATGGAGGTTTAACAGAAAGCATTTTGGCAGAAATTGGATGCAGCAGGGATCATCTGGCGATGGCTGCTGTTCGATATTAACTGCACACAGTAACTTTTTTTTCCCTCTTCCTTTTTTTATGTTTTTTTTATTCTTCAGCCAGGTGACAGAGAGAGCCAAAACATTTTTCCTCTTAAAAATAAAGATTTTTTTTCTTTTTAAGAATGAAATATGTGCCCATTTTGCAAACACCTCAAAATATTTAATGTGCTTATGCCATTGTTTAATGTAAGCATGGAAAAAGCTTTCTCCGCAAGGAGGTGTCAACACACAAATATCTGAAAGGTGTATTTCTGATATCCAAATGTCTTTGATCCTCCAGAAATCATCATGTAAACAGGAGCTGGTTAAAGATTAGAATTAGATGTTTTATAGAAGATATAGGCTTGATACTTGCCTAAATTCAAAGAAACAGATTCGTGGGCCATAATTTGCATTATTTACTCCCCATCCTCTCTCCCTTCTTGTAATTCCATTTTATTACTCATTGGAAGCATCAAAAGTCTCCTAATGGAGACTTGCCAGATGTCAAATGTAGTGGAACATGCTCCAAGCATATGTATATATTTATGCTTGTGAATATATGCACACGGAGAAAATAAATAACTGAAAGGATACATCTCGTTCCACAGGAAAGCTCTGACCAGGTGGGTAGGAGCTAATAACACTCACTAGCCCCTAAGCACTACATTCAGTGATTCGCTGTGCATCAATCTATGCGTGATGTAAATACACTCAACCTGAGAGCCAGTGTGCAGTACAAATGAGTATTTCTCTTTAATAAAGGGATATATCTGTGTGTGTTTATATGCTTAATACAGTAATGATGCAGTTTTGTCCAATAACAAATATTTATGGCAAATGAGAAATCTTTATTTGGAAAATGTGAGATTTAATTATTGCTTTAATTTTTCCATAATAAAGAAAACCTCCAAGCCTGTTCACACTGTGAAGTTCTTAGATCCTGGCAAAATGCTTATGATAGAGATAGGACAAGCCTAATCTGTACTTACCTCTGCTTCAGACAGCAGCAGTGACAATCCCGCCTGGCTTGTCAAGTTTCAAGAACTTGCAATCCTTAATTTAAACACTTGAGAGATCTATGGAGCCTGTCAGTCTGGTTAATTAAGCTCTGTCTTCTTTTACCCCTCCTCCCCACCCAAACAAAATCTGGCTTTTTTTAAAAGGCCACTTAAGACTTATCTACTGATTAAGCAAACAGGTTCTAGCCTAAGAATGATCTTAGAAGACTTAAGCAGAATAGTTCTTGCTATTAAAGGGAATACACTTTAAATCTTCACTTGGAAGTGTCATATATAGGTCAGCCTTAGCAATCTCACCTTTCCTCTTTCTGAACTAATTAAAGCAAACATCAGATAATCCAGGGCAAAAAATAATACAAAAATGATATTTGCAATAGAATATATGTCAGTACTTAATTTTTAACATAGATATATTTCATGTAGGAAAATGTGATGCTACAAAGTTGGTAGTATCAGTTTTTTCTCAACCACGAGAACTGGGTTTCTGACAATTTTTTAGTAGGAGAATTTGTGAATGAGGACCTTAATACTCTATGGGAAAAATAAGGTTAGAAGATTAAGGATCTCTAGCATCCTCATGAAAATCTATGAATGTTTAAAATATAAAGGAAAGTTTATATTCACTAATATAGCACAGTAAACGTACTAAGAAACTACCAATTGCCAAGTATCAATTTATATACCTTAAATTAATGTTAATGAATACCGTTTAGTCAACTTCAGTTTACCTTCCTTTGATGACCAAATTCATTTTGAGACCTTATTCCATCTCTATTTCAAAATATACTCTTAAATGTTCAGTTTTGTAGTAGATAGTATTTATAACAGCAGACATTTCCCCCATTTTTGTCTTCATCAATATTTGATGACTCTCTGATTTTAGAATTTGAAGGCCATGTTTCCTGTGTCCTATTATAGTCTTAGAGACAAAGTGACTTCACTCCCTATTTCAGATTTCTGTCCTTTCTCTCCTCCCCAATCACAAAAAGTGGTTGTCATAACTGAGTTACTTCAGGCCAAAACATTCTGTCAAGTTCTCTCAAACATCTCAGTTTTTCCTACGTAGATCATATGGGAATAAATGTGTATCTTTTCCCATGGTGACCTTTATCCCAAAGCTCCCCTTCTAAAAGTCTTATTCTATTTGGCTATTTGCTTTATTGATTTTATCTTGATTCCGATCTTTCCTCATTTTCTAATTACCAACAGAAGTGAGTTACAGTTCATAACTATGAGAATGGAAATTCTTAGGGATGGAGAATTACGTACAGGAGTAAATAGTATATAGGTATACTAACCTTTCTAGCAAGGTAACCATGCGATTTGGGAGGGATTGCTGAGCAGAAGGTTCCAAGGATCCTAAAATAACAAAGAGGAATCCTTTCCTTAATTTAAAATCTGAATTATAATAACAGATTTAGGCAAAGGTGAAAATAAATTTTATCGCCTAGGGTTTTACCACAGATATCTACAAGGAGGTGCTTGCTTTTTTTCCTTCCCTTAAGTCACCTCCAGATGGCTAAGCCAACAACCAGGATCCACTGAACAGGCATATAATGTTTAGAATTTTAACACAGGTGTATTTGTAACAGTGTAAAACAAACTTATGGGTAACAGACATATCTCAGATGCTGTTATACCCTTAAAGTTTCTTCAATGTGCGCAAAGCTATTCTCATACCCACCTCGCCTCTTAAGCTGCTTTCACTAGTGGCAGACATTTATAGCTACTTACTCTTTAGCTGACAGACATTAATGTGAGGTATCAGTCAATCATTAATTAGCAGAGATTCTACCAAATGTTACAATAGCAGTAATTAGGTAATTTCTGAGGCTAGATCCACCACAACTGAGATTGGTCCAGACAAATCAGTGTGCTGAGATACAGCTACAATAAATTCTTTTCCGTGCATTTAAAAAATAGATTTCAACAGTGTTCAGAGAAAGAGACAGACAGAGAGAACCAGAATTATATTAGCAGTGCCTAAATTTGCAAGCTCACATTTTGATCATTCTGAGGGTATGATTTTCTCTTAATCCAAGATGGCAACTAGATTTCCAGTTATTACATATAAGTTCCATGAAGTAAGACGAAAGAAGGGTAAATAATGCATGTCCACTGTCTTTTATCATTTAAAGGGTGAAGTAAACCATTTTGCAGTTACCATATCTTCCATGTTTTAACAGTTAGTATTAAAATGGGACTTGAATTTGTGAATCAACCCTAATTTATAAGAAATTTCCAGCAGCAATATTTTCACCACATTCTCAAGCCAATTCCAAACCTTATTCCTGAATTGTAATTGATAGGCACACAACATCACTGCTAAACCTCAAGTCACACACCCAAAAGAATTCTTTTTTCATTTAACTAGTCATTTTTTCTACTATCTTTCATGATTCACCATTTGTTCTTCAGAGTATATCTACTATTCAATTATTTATTCCATAATCTTGTAAAGCATTATTTTCTCACCAAGTTTCTTTTTAATTATTCTAATTTTTTTTTCCTTAACAAAATGTACCTACCCAATAACACCTTAAATAACTCATGCTTTTTCATTTATCAAATATGATATACCTCAAAACTAAGCAGAAACAGAACAAGCATATTCTTGACTAATCAATCATTCTGTGACTTATGTTAAAATAGACAAGTATGACCACTCATCCTATCTATTAATGAATAGTTTATCTTGTTTTCGCTAAGGCATAGCTTTGTTCAAATGAAGGAAAATTTGTAAGTTGAAATTTCAATAGTAGATAAGTTTCTCTACTTAAAAAAATTAAATGGTTGTATTAATTAGGAATAGTTTTACCTGCAGTATTGGAAAAGCCAACTAAGAAAGGTTTAAGTAATAAAGATGTGTTTAATTATCTCCCATTGCAAGAAGTCTAGAAGAGCAAGTTGAGATGCAACTGCTCAGTGATGCCATCAGTGACCCAGGATCTTCATGTCTTTCTGTTCTACTATCCTTAGCGCATTGATTCATGCACATCTTGTTGCCAGACCTCACGGTGACAAAAACGTTGCTACAGCTCCATTCAGCATGTTGAGATCAAGGTAGGAAAAAGGAAGGAGAATATGAAGCAATAAGGTCTGTTCCTTTTATTAAGAAATTTTAAAAAAGGACAGATCTCTGTTTATGTCTTGTCTAAAAATATGTGACATGATTACTCCTACTCATAAGGTAGGCTAAGAAAAAATATATTAGCTATCCCTGACTCTGTATTGACAAAAGAGATTGAAAGTGAAGTTGGCCTAGCTAATCAAAACACTCTTCCACAGTAGTATTAAAGTAATTCAATAATTAATCTGTTACAAATACCACAAAATTTAAGTGCGTTAAATAGAATTCATTATCATAAAAAATAATGGGTTTGTTTTGTTTTGTTTTGTTTTGTTTTTTTGCGGTACGCGGGCCTCTCACTGTTGTGGCCTCTCCCGTTGCGGAGCACAGGCTCCGGACGCGCAGGTCCAGCGGCCATGGCTCACTTTAGCAGTCAATATTAAAATACTGAGTTTTAAACGTATGCAAAGATACCAAAAGAAGCTTTAATCTAAAGCCTTCACAAAATTTAGTGAACCTAGTAGCTTATTTTAATATATTGGTTATCAGTGTTGCATTAAAACTTTGTATAGACCACATTTGAATGTAAATGTTTTGAAGGTAGTAATTACCACCTAAGTATTGGTGAGAATAAATAAAACCTGTGCCTCAACTGACTTTGAGTTAGCATCATATTTCTTAAGATTATATCTTAATAATCTTCATTGTTCATACTGGTTTATTCAGGGCAACTTTGCTATTGAGTAATCCCCTAAATCACTTTGATTTGTATTTGTGCCTTTTGAGATCGTTGTTATATTATTTTTCTTGATATTGAGACTTTTTTTTTCACTTGCTTTTAACAAAAATCCAGAATCCAAGAGAACCAATAAAATGGGTGTTCGTATTAGAATAACAACATACAAATACAAAAGCAGCTTAAAAAATAGAATTTTTCATGAATGAAATTTGGAGATTGTTCCTACTTGCTGGATTTAATCAATTTCAAAATCAGAATTACTAGATTGCATGGCACTTGGACCATGATGGAAATGTCCAGATGATAAATAGAAAGAAATTACTATGGGCATGTGTGGTGCACGCATATGTTCCTCATTTATTGATCATTTTCAGATAAACTCATTAGTTCTGTTCTTCCTGAAATTTATCACTTGAGATTTGAAGTGACCAATCACCAGTCATATACCCACTTCTCAAATGCTGAGAGATCTGTATCTGAAAATTTCTATATTATTATATCAAAATAAATGTGAGCTAAGTTGCACTGGATGACTCCTCATCAAATTGATGGCTTTCAAAAACACTTGCAGATGAAGGTAAAGTAGAAAATTCACTGAAGTTTTTAGTATTCACTAGGGTACCATATATCACCTTAAACTCTAATGAAATAAAGTTCTTTCTACATTTATAAACCATTTTGCCTTCTTTGGTGGATTTAACCCATCTCTAAAAGCAAACTGTCTCTAAGATTTTTCCTGGGAAGATGACTTATGATAACTATATATGAGCATTAGTGTTTCCCTACATAAAAATCACATTTTGATTTTTGTTGGTAAACATTCTCATGCTCCATTAAAAGTGGGAGACACCTGAATATATCTTCAAAGAATCAAAGAACCTCAGGAGGAATAGGAAGTGTAACCTGAGTTGGGAAGAACCTATAAATACAATGGATTTGGGTTATACCTGTACGCTACCAAAAGGTAAAGAATTTCAGTTGACACTCCGAATATAAACAGAAGATGTACATTTGAAATAGGAAGAAAGAGAAACAGATGTGGAGTGGAGAGTTCCCAAGGTGAGAGCATTAAATGGACAGTAATAAAAACTAGATCAGATGCTAATATAGAAAAAACAACAGGCAAAGGTACCAAAATTCATTGAAGAGAAGAGCTAATACTAATAATGAACTACAGATAATCTTTAATTTCAGAAGACCTACTAGAAGTAAGTGAACAATGAGAACAGTAAAGAGATGCAGATTTATGTGTCCAGAAATCTCTATATGCTAAACTACTTTCTAGGCAATATAATAAAATTGTATTTTGCAATCTTAACTTCATCTTCCTTTTTCACGATTAATATTTTCTCTGTTGGTTGCCTTATAAAATATTTTTTTAGAAAATCCAAACTTTGTTTTATTTATCTGACACTTAGGCCAGGAAAAGTATGGCAAGCAAAGTACCCTAAATTTTGGTATACTTGTGTCTACATACTACCTGGAAAATTGGGGAAGATAACTTAGGCAGAGAGTTACAGTCAAGGAAAGAAAAGGATAGGAAAATTAAATTAAAGTGTGTAAATAAAATGCTTAGCTCAGTACCTGGCACATTAATAATAACAAATAAAAATTAAGATATAGAAAACAGTGAGAATTGCTGGAGATTCTCCACATGGACTCCCCTTGGATTCTTCTGTTAATCTGGGAAAGGCAAGGCCTGTTAAGGAAGAAAACAGTAAATAAGCATGCAAAATTTTGACTTTCCAAGTGTCTACAAAACAAGAAAAAGAGAGAGAGAGAAAGCATAATAAACAAACTGATTTCAATAATGATTTTTAACGGGTCAACTGAGTTGTAATTGACATGCAATAAACTATCTAGTTAAAGTGTTCAATTTTATAAGTTTTGGCAGGTGTGTATACCTGAGAAACCGTCACCACAATCAAGAAAGTGGATGTATCAATCATTCCTCATGCCCCTTTAGAATCACCTCCTCCCAACATTTCTCATCCCCAGGCAACCATATAAATGCTTTCTGTCATGATACATTAGTTTTGATAGCGTAGAATTTTTTATAAATGGAATCATACAATAGATACTGTTTTTGTTTGGTTTCTTTCACTCAGCAAAATTATTTTCATCCATGTTGTTTCACGTGTTCATTTTTTTTTATTGTTGAACAAATTCATTGAATAGGTATATCAAAAGTTGCCTGTCCTTTCACCTATTGATAGACGTTTCGGTTGTTTCTAGTTTGGCACTATTATAGCTAAAGCTGTTATGAACACTAGTGTACAAGTATTTGATTGGATATAGGTTTCATTTCTCTCAGGCAAATATCTAGGAGTGGAATGACTGGATCATATGATGATACATTAAACTTTTCAATAAAATGTCAAACTGGTTTTCACAGTACTTGTATCAATTTATATTCCTACCAGCACTGTATGCAAATTCCAGTTGCTTCATAACCTCACCAGCCCTTGGTATGGTCATTCTATTTTTTTTTTTTTTTTTGGCTGTGGGTTTGTCATATATGGTCTTTATTATGTTGAGGAAAGTTCCCTCTATGTGTACTTTCTGCAGGGTTTTTATCATAAATGGGTGTTGAATTTTGTCGAAAGCTTTCTCTGCATCTATTGAGATGCTCATATGGTTTTTCTCCTTCAATTTGTTAATATGGTGTATCACGTTGATTGATTTGTGTATATTGAAGAATCCTTGCATTCCTGGAATAAACCCCACTTGGTCATTGTGTATGATCCGTTTAATGTGCTGTTGGATTCTGTTTGCTAGTATTTTGTTGAGGATTTTTGCATCTATGTTCATCAGTGATATTGACCTGTAGTTTTCTTTCTTTGTGACATCCTTGTCTGGTTTTGGTATCAGGGTGATGGTGGCCTCGTAGAATGAATTTGGGAGTGTTCCACCATCTGCTATATTTTGGAAGAGTTTGAGAAGGATAGGTGTTAGCTCTTCTCTAAATGTTTGATAGAATTCGCCTGTGAAGCCATCTGGTCCTGGACTTTTGTTTGTTGGAAGATTTTTAATCACAGTTTCAATTTCAGTGGTTGTGATTGGTCTGTTCATATTTTCTATTTCTTCCAGATTCAGTCTTGGCAGGTTGTGCATTTCTAAGAATTTGTCCATTTCTTCCAGGTTGTCCATTTTATTGGCATAGAGTTGCTTGTAGTAATCTCTCATGATCTTTTGTATTTCTGCAGTGTCAGTTGTTATTTCTCCTTTTTCATTTCTAATTCTATTGACTTGAGTCTTCTCCCTTTTTTTCTTGGTGAGTCTGGCTAATGGTTTATCAATTTTGTTTATCTTCTCAAAGAACCAGCTTTTAGTTTTATTGATCTTTGCTATTGTTTCCTTCATTTCTTTTTCATTTATTTCTGATCTGATTTTTATGATTTCTTTCCTTCTGCTAACTTTGGGGATTTTTTGTTCTTCTTTCTCTAATTGCTTGAGGTGCAAGGTTAGGTTGTTTATTTGAGATATTTCCTGTTTCTTAAGGTAGGAGTGTATTGCTATAAACTTCCCTCTTAGAACTGCTTTTGCGGAATCCCATAGATTTTGGGTCATCGTGTCTCCATTGTCATTGTTTCTAGGTATTTTTTAATTTCCTCTTTGATTTCTTCAGTGATCACTTCGTTATTAAGTAGTGTATTGTTTAGCCTCCATGTGTTAGAATTTTTTACATATCTTTTCCTGTAATTGATATCTAGTCTCATAGCGTTGTGTTCGGAAAAGATACTTGATACAATTTCAATTTTCTTAAATTTACCAAGGCTTGATTTGTGACCCAAGATATGATCTATCCTGGAGAGTGTTCCATGAGCACTTGAGAAAAATGTGTATTCTGTTGTTTTTGCATGCAGTGTCCTATAAATATCAATTAAGTCCATCTTGTTTCATGTATCATTTAAAGCTTGTGTTTCCTTACTTATTTTCATTTTGGATGATCTGTCCATTGGTGAAAGTGGGGTGTTAAAGTCCCCTACTATGAATGTGTTACTGTCGATTTCCCCTTTTATGGCAGTTAGTATTTGCCTTATGTATTGAGGTGCTCCTATGTTGGGTTCATAAATATTTACAATTGTTATATCTTCTTCTTGGATCGATCCCTTGATCATTATGTAGTGTCCTTCTTTGTCTCTTCTAATAGTCTTTATTTTAAAGTCTATTTTGTCTGATATGAGAATTGCTACTCCAGCTTTCTTTTGGTTTCCATTTGCATGAAATATCTTTTTCCATCCCCTTACTTTCAGTCTGTATGTGTCTCTAGGTCTGAAGTGGGTCTCTTGTAGACAGCATATATATGGGTCTTGTTTTTGTATCCATTCAGCCAATCCGTGTCTTTTGGTGGGAGCATTTAGTCCATTTACATTTAAGGTAATTATCGATATGTATGTTCCTATTCCCATTTTCTTAATTGTTTTGGGTTCATTATTGTAGGTCTTTTCCTTCTCTTGTGTTTCTTGCCTAGAGAAGTTCCTTTAGCAGTTGTTGTAGAGCTGGTTTGGTGGTGCTGAACTCTCTCAGCTTTGCTTGTCTGTAAAGGTTTTAATTTCTCCATCAAATCTGAATGAGATCCTTGCTGGGTAGAGTAATCTTGGCTGCAGGTTTTTCTCCTTCATCACTTTCAGTATGTCCTGCCACTCCCTTCTGGCTTGCAGAGTTTCTGCTGAAAGATCAGCTGTTAACCTTATGGGGATTCCCTTTTGTGTTATTTGTTGTTTTTCCCTTGCTGCTTTTAATATGTTTTCTTTGTATTTAATTTTTGACAGTTTCATTAATATGTGTCTTGGCATATTTCTCCTTGGATTTATCCTGTGTGGGACTCTCTGTGCTTCCTGGACTTGATTAACTATTTCCTTTCCCATATTAGGGAAGTTTTCAACTATAATCTCTTCAAATATTTTCTCAGTCCCTTTCTTTTTCTCTTCTTCTTCTGGAACCCCTATAATTTGAATGTTGGTGCATTTAATATTGTCCCAGAGGTCTCTGAGACTGTCCTCAGTTCTTTTCATTCTTTTTTCTTTATTCTGCTCTGCAGTCGTTATTTCCACTATTTTATCTTCAGGTCACTTATCCGTTCTTCTGACTCAGTTATTCTGCTATTGATCCCATCTAGAGTATTTTTCTTTTCATTTATTGTGTTGTTCATCGTTGTTTGTTTCATCTTTAGTTCTTCTAGGTCCTTGTTAAATGTTTCTTGCATTTTGTCTATTCTATTTCCAAGATTTTGGATCATCTTTACTATCATTATTCTGAATTCTTTTTCAGGTAGACTGCCTATTTCCTCTTCATTTGTTAGGTCTGGTGGGTTTTTATCTTGCTCCTTCATCTGCTGTTTTTCTGTCTTCTCATTTTGCTTATCTTACTGTGTTTGGGGTCTCCTTTTTGCAGGCTGCAGGTTCGTAGTTCCTGTTGTTTTCGGTGTCTGTCCCCAGTGGCTAAGGTTGGTTCAGTGGGTTGTGTAGGCTTCCTGGTGGAGGGGACTAGTGCCTGTGTTCTGGTGGATGAGGCTGGATCTTGTCTTTCTGGTGGGCAGGTCCACGTCTGGTGGTGTGTTTTGGGGTGTCTGTGGACTTGTTATGATTTTAGGCAGCCTCTCTGCTAATGGGTGGGGTTGTGTTCCTGTCTTGCTAGTTGTCTGGCATAGGTTGTCCAGCACTGTAGCTTGCTGGTCATTGAGTGAAGCTGGGTGCTGGTGTTGAGATGGAGATCTCTGGCAGACTTTCGCCATTTGATATTATGTGGATCTGGGAGGTCTCTTTTGGACCAGTGTCCTGAAGTTGGCTCTCCCACCTCAGAGGCACAGCAGTGACTCCTGGCTGCAGCACCAAGAGCCTTTCATTCACATGGCTTAGAATAAAAGGGAGAAAAAGTAGAAAGAAAGAATTAGTAGAAGTAGAAAGGAAGAAAGGAAGAAAGAAAGGAGGGAGGGAGGGAGGAAGGAAGGAAAAAAAGAAAGAAGATAAAGTAAGATAAAATATAATAAAGTTATTAAAATAAAAAATAATTATTAAGAGAAAAATAATGGACGGATAGAACCCTGGGACAAATGGTGGAAGCAAAGCTATACAGACAAAATCTCACACAGAAGCATACACATACACATTCACAAAAAGAGGAAAAGGGGAAAAAAATCATAAATCTTGCTCTCAAAGTCCACCTCCTTAATTTGGGATGATTCATTGTGTATTCATGTATTCCACAGATGCAGGGTACATCAAGTTGATTGTGGAGCTTTAATCCGCTGCTTCTGCGGCTGCTGAGAGAGATTTCCCTTTCTCCTCTTTGTTCTCACAGCTCCAAGGGGCTCAGCTTTGGATTTGGCCCTGTCTCTGCGTGTAGGTCGCCAGAGGGCGTCTGTTCTTAGCTCAGACAGGACGGGGTTAAAAGAGCCGCTGCTTCGGGGGCTCTGGCTCACTCAGGCCGGGGGGAGGGAGCAGCACGGGGGGCGGGGCGGGCCTGCGGTGGCAGAGGCCAGCGTGACGTTGCACCAGCCTGAGGCGCGCCGTGCGTTCTCCCGGGGAAGTTGTCCCTGGAACCCGGGACCCTGGCAGTGGTGGGCTGCACAGGCTCCCTCGAAGCGGGGTGTGCATAGTGACCTGTGGTCGCACACAGGTTTCTTGTTGGCGGCAGCAGCAGCCTTAGCGTCTCCCGCCTGCCTCTGGGGTCCGCGCTTTTAGCCGCGGCTCGCGCCCGTCTCTGGAGCTCCTTTAAGCAGCACTCTTAATCCTCTCTCCTCGCGCACCAGGAAACAAAGAGGGAAGAAAAAGTCTCTTGCCTCTTCGGCAGCTCCAGACTTTTCCCCGGACTCTCTCCCGGCCAGCCGTGGCGCACTAACCCCCTGCAGGCTGTGTTCACGCCGCCAGCCCCAGGCCTCTCCCTGCACTCCAACTGAAGCCCGAGCCTCAGCTCCCAGCCCCGCCCGCCCCATTAGGTGAGCAGACAAGCCTCTCGGACTGGTGAGTGCCTGTCGGCCCTGATTCTCTGTGCGGGAATCTCTCCGCTTTGCCCTCCGCACCCCGGTTGCTGCGCTCTCCCCCGCGGCTCCGAAGCTTCCCCCCTCCGCCACCCGCAGTCTCCGCCCGTGAAGGGGCTTCCTAGTGTGTGGAAATCTTTCCTCCTTCACAGCTCCCTCCTACTGGTGCAGGTACCGTCCCTATCCTTTTGTCTCTGTTTATTCTTTTTTCTTTTGCCCTACCCAGGTACGTGGGGGTTTCTTGCCTTTTGGGAGGTCTGAGGTCTGCTGCCAGCGTTCAGTAGGTGTTCTGTAGGAGTTGTTCCAAGTGTAGATGTATTTCTGGTGTATCTGTGGGGAGGAAGGTGATCTCCGCGTCTTACTCTTCCGCCATCTTCCCGGAAGCCGACTGCATTAATTTTTGTATATGGTACAAAGTATTGATTGAAGTTCATGTTTTTGCATATCAGTATCCAATTGTTTTATCACCATTTGTTTAAAAGGCTGTACTTTCTCTGCTAAATTGCCTTTGCATCTTTGTCAAAATTGCGCTCTTCTTAAGGGTGTGGTGCTATTAATAAATTAACCTATTTTATTTCATCGATCTATTTGTTTTTTGCTACATCACTATAACACTTTCTCTATTATGGTAGCTTTATAAAAAGTCTTGAACTCAGTGTTAGTCTTACAACTTTGATTTTCTTTTTTAAAATTGATTTGACTATTCTAGAGCCTTAGAATTTCCACTTAAACTTTAAAATCAGATTATCAACTCCTATAAAAACACTTAGTAGGATTTTTTTTTAATTGGCGTATAGTTGCTTTACAATGTCGTCGTGTTAGTTTCTGCTGTATAGCAAAGTGAATCAGCTATATGTATACCTATATCCCCTCCTTTTTGGACTTCCTTCCCATTTAGGTCACCACAGAGCATTTAGTAGAGTTCCCTGTGCTAAACAGTAGGTTATCATTAGTTATCTACTTTATACATAGTAGCATATATATGTCAATCCCAATATACCAGTTCATCCCAACCCCCCTACCCCCCTTGTTGTCTATAGGTTTGTTCTCTATATCTGTGTCTCTATTTCTGCTTTGCAAATAGGTTCATCTGTACCATTTTTCTAGATTCCACGTATATGTGTTAATATACGATGTTTGTTTTTCTCTTTCTGGCTTATTTCTCTCTGTATGACAGTCTCTAGGTCCATCCACGTCTCTGCAGATGGCACAATTTTGTTCCTTCTTATGGATGAGTAGTACCCCATTGTATATGTGTACCACATCTTCTTTAACCATTCCTCTGTTGATGGACATTTAGGTTGCTACCATGCCCTGAACATTGGGGTGCATGTATCTTTTGGAATTATGGTTTTCTCCAGGTATATAACAAGGAGTGGGATTGTTGGGTCGTATGGTAGTTCTATTTATAGTTTTTTAAGGAAACGCCATACTATTCTCCATAGCGGCTGTATCAATTTACATTTTCACCAACAGTGTAAGAGGGTTCCCTTTTCTCCACCCCCTCTCCAGCATTTATTGTTTGTAGATTTTTTTAAGATCTATTTTAAACTTTCATCTTTTTATTTTTTAAACATCTTTATTGGAGCATAATTGCTTTACAACTGTGTGTTAGTTTCTGCTTTATAACAAAGTGAATCAACTATGCATATACCTATATCCCCATATCTCCTCCCTCTTATGTCTCCCTCCCACCCTCCCTATTCCACCCCTCTAGGTGGTTACAAAGCACCGAGCTGATCTCCCTGTGCTATGTGGCTGTTTCCCACTAGCTATCTATTTTACATTTGGTAGTGTATAAATGTCCATGCCACTATCTCATTTCGTCCCATCTTACCATTCCCCCTCGCCATGTCCTCAAGTCCATTCTTTATGTCTGCGTCTTTATTCCTGTCCTGCCCTTAGGTCCTTCAGAACCACTTTTTTTTAGATTCCATATATACGTGTTAGCATACAGTATTTGTTTTTCTCTTTCTGACTTACTTCACTCTGTATGACAGACTCTAGGTCCATCCACCTCACTACAAATAACTCAGTTTTGTTTCATTTTATGGCTGAGTAATATTCCATTGTATATATGTGCCACATCTTCTTTATCCATTCATCTGCCGTTGGAACTTAGGTGGCTTCCATGTCCTGGCTACTGTAAATTGAGCTGCAGTGAACATAGTGGTACATGACTCTTTTTGAATTATGGTTTTCTCAGGGTATATGCCCAGTAGTGGGATTGCTGGGTCGTATGGTAGTTCTATTTTTAGCTTTTTAAGGAATCTCCATACTGTTCTCCATAGTGGCTGTATCAGTTTACATTCCACCAACAGTGCAAGAAGGTTCCCTTTTCTCCACACCCTCTCCAGCATTTATTGTTTGTAGATTTTTTGATGTTGGCCATTCTAACTGGTCTGAGGTGATACCTCATTGTAATTTTGATTTGCATTTCTCTAATGATTAGTGATGTTGAGCATCCTTTCATGTGTTTGTTGGCAATCTGTATATCTTCTTTGGAGAAATGTCTATTTAGGTCTTCTGCCCGTTTTTGGATTGGGTTGTTTGTTTTTTGATATTGAGCTGCATGAGCTGTTTGTATATTTTGGAGATTAGTCCCTTGTCCGTTGCTTCATTTGCAAATATTTTCTCCCATTCTGAGGGTTGTCTTTTCGTCTTGTTTATGGTTTCCTTTGCTGTGCAAAAGCTTTTAAGTTTCATTAGGTCCCATTTGTTTATTTCTCTTTTTTATTTTCATTACTCTAGGAGGTGGGTCAAAAAAGATCTTGCTGCAATTTATATCAAAGAGTGTTCTGCCTATGTGTTTTCCTCTAAGAGTTTTATAGTGTCTGGCCTTACATTAAGGTCTTTAATCCATTTTAAGTTTATTTTTGTGTATGGTGTTAGGGAGTGTTCTAATTTCATTCTTTTACACGTAGCTGTCCAGTTTTCCGAGCACAACTTATTGAAGAGGCTGTCTTTTCTCCATTGTGTATTCTTGCCTCCTTTGTCATAGGTTAGGTGACCATAGATGCATGGGGTTTTGTTTGTTTGTTTTTAACATCTTTATTGGAGTATAATTGCTTTACAATCGTGTGTTAGTTTCTGCTTTTTAACAAAGTGAATCAGCTATACATATACATATATCCCCATATCTCCTCCCTCTTGCGTCTCCCTCCCACCCTCCCTATCCCACCCCTCTAGGTGGTCACAAAGCACCGAGCTGATCTCTCTGTGCTACGCAGCTGCTTCCCACTAGCTATCTATTTTACATTTGGTAGTGTATATATGTCCATGCTACTCGCTCACTTTGTCCCAGCTTACCCTTCCCCCTCCCCAGTGCATGGGTTTATCTCTGGGCTTTCTATCCTGTTCCATTGATCTATATTTCTGTCTTTGTACCAGTACAATACTGTCTTGATTACAGTAGCTTTGTAGTATAGTTTGAAGTCAGGGACCGTGATTCCTCCAGCTCTGTTTTTCTTTCTTAAGGTTGCTTTGGCTATTCGGGGTCTTTTGTGTTTCCAAACAAATTGTGAAATTTTTTGTTCTAGTTCTGTGAAAAGTGCCATTGGTAGTTTGATAAGGATTACATTGAATCTGTAGATTGCTTTGGGTATTATAGTCATTTTCACAATGACTATATTGATTCTTCCAATCCAAGAACATGGTATATCTCTCCATCTGTTTGTATCATTTTTGGTTTCTTTCATTAGTATAGTTTTCTGAGTACAGGTCTTTTGCCTCCTTAGGTATTTTTATTCTTAGGTATTTTATTCTTTTTGTTGCAATGGGCTTGGTAGAATTTTGACTGGGTGTGAATTCAACAGATCAATTTCACCAAAATTCACATCTTAACAATATTAGCTCTCCTGACCTATGAATATGATACATCTTTCCAATTATTTAATTTTTCTTTAATTTCTTTCAGTACTGTTTTATAATTTTCCAGTGTTCAGGTCTTGTACATAATTTTGTCAGGTTTACTCCTAAGTATTTCACTTTTTAGCTACTATACTATAAATGGTAATTTAATTTTTTTTAATTGTGGCTAGTATATAGAAATACTATTGATTATTGTATGTCAGTCTTGTGTCCTGCAACCTTTCTAAACTGTCTTAATAGTTTATTAACATTTTGGTAGATTTTATCAGATTTCTAAATAGAAAATCATGTTGTCTATGAATAAGGAGTGTTACCTCTTCCATTCTAATCTGGATTTCTTACATTTTTGTGAGTTCACTTAAAGTATAGGGTAGAAATTCCCTTTCAAAGTTGAATAAAAGTGGTAAGAGTGAACATCGAGGTCATGCTGCTGATCTTAGGGAAAATGCCTTCAGTCTTTCACCATTAAGCTGCTGTTAGCTGGGAGTTTTCTGTAGATGATGTTTATCAAGTGAGGAAGTTCCTTCTACTCTTAGTTTGCTGAGAGTTTTTATCAGAAATGAATGTTGCAGGTTGTCTAATGCTATTTCTGCATCTATTGAGATGGCAATCTGTTCTTAAATAATGTTGAATTGGGTTTGCTAAATTTTTATTTAGAATATTCACATCCATGATCATGAAGGATGTTTTGTACTTTTGTTTTTTGAAATTTTTTTTTGTATTTTATTAGGATAATGCTGATTTCATAGACTGAGTTCAATGCATTCCTTCCCCTTCAATATTGTGGGAAATTGTATGTGAAATTGATATTAATTCTTCCTGAGGTGTTAGGTAGAAGTCAGCAGTGAAGCCATCTGGGCCTGGCATTTTCTTTGTGGTAAAGTTTTAAATATAATTTCCAATTTTTAAAAGATGCATAGTTTTTGTTTTATTTATTTTTTCTAGAGTAAGATTTGACAGTATTGTTCAAAGAATTGTCCATTTTATGTGTTGTCAAATTTGTTGGTATAATGTTGTTCAAAATACTCCCTTATTATCCATTTAATCTGTGTATAATCTCCATTAATATCATCTTTTTCATCCCTGATATTATTAATTATTTTATTCATGGTCAGTCTGGCTATAGGTTATAAAGTTTTTTGATCTTCTTGAAATATCAGCTCTGGTTTAATTGATTTTTCTTTATTGTTTTTCTCTTTTCTATTTCATTGTCTTCCATCTTGATTTTTATATTTTTCTTTGGTTACATTGGGTTTATTTATACTTTTCTGCTTACTTTGGGTTTTGTTTTGTTTTTTTTTAGTTTCTTAAGTCAGAAGTGATGAGATTTTGAAATGAGACTTTTTTTAATGTAGGCATTTCCAACTGTAAATTTCCCTCTAATACTGCTTTAAAGGAATCTCACAAATTTTGATATGTGGTGTTTTCATTTCATTTAAAATACCTTCTAATTCCCTCTTGCTTTCTTTTCAATGACTATTTAAAATTGAGTTATTTACCACTGTTTAGTAAATTATCTTTTTAAAAGATTTAAACAGTAAGAAGAAAATTGCATATATTTTCTTATGTAGTTACCTTTTTTTTTTTTTCGCGGTACGCGGGCCTCTCACTGTTGTGGCCTCTCCCACTGCGGAGCACAGACTCCGGATGCTCAGGCTCAGCGGCCATGGCTCACGGGCCCAGCCGCTCTGCGGCATGTGGGATCTTCCCGGACCGGGGCACGAACCCGCGTACCCTGCATCGGCAGGCGGACTCCCAACCACTGTGCCATCAGGGAAGCCCTGTAGTTACCATTTTTGATGCTCTTCATTTATTTGTCTAGATCCACATTCCCATCACATTTTATCTCCCTTCGCCTGAGAGACTTTGAGATTTCTTCTTTTGTGGACCTGCTGGTGAATAAATTGTTTCTGCTATTTTTATGTCTACAAAAGTCCTTATTTTGACTTTATTTTTGAGACATATGTTTGTTAGGTATAGAATTCTAGGTTAATGGGGTTTGGGAGTTTTGTACTTTAAAGAGAAATTTTAGTAATTCAAAGATGTTTTTCCACTCTTCTAACTTGTATTGTTTCTGGTGAGAAATTTCTGTCTTTATCTTTGCTGTTCTTTACATAACATGTCCTTTTTCTTCTGTATGTTTTAAGATTTCCTGTTTATTACTAGTTTTGAGAAATTTGATTTTGATGTTTTTTGTGTACTTCTCTTTACCTTTCTTGTTCTTGGAGTCCATTGAGCCTCCTGCATCTGTAGGTTTATAGTTTTAATAAAATTTTAAAAATTATTATGCACTATTTCTTAGAATACTTTCTTTTCTTTTTCCTTTTGGGAACTCACATACATACACAATAGGCTGCTTGAAATTGCCACTCAACTCATTGATATCTATTCATTTTTTAAAACTGGAGTTTCTTTTTTGTTTCAGTATGGGAAATTTCTGTTGCTATGTCTTCTGGCTCACTAATGTTTGTTTGTTGTTGTTTTTTGTTCCTGCAATTTTAAATCTGCTATTAACTCCATCCAGTTTAATTTTCATCTCAAACAGTTTTCATCTCTAGAAGCTTGATTTCCCTATCTCCACTTTTTTAACATGAAGAATACAACTGTAGTAGTGCTTTTAATGTTCTTGTCCTTGTCTACTAATTCTAACATTTATGTCAGTTCTGGATCAGTTACAAATGATTGGTTTTACTCTTTCTTATGTGTCACATTTTCTTGGGTTTTTTTTTTTTTTTTTTTTTTTTTGCGTGCCTGGTAATTTTTGGTTGGATACTACACATGATGAATTTTACAATTTTGAATGCTGAATATTTCCTATTCCCGTAAATATTTTTGAGCTTTTTAAAAAAGTATAGTTATTTAGAAATGGCTTGATATCATTGTGTCTGGCTTTTAAGATTTTTTTGGCAGAGCAGAAGCAATGCTAGTTTGGGTATAATTAATTGCCACTACAGAAGCAAGACTTTTCTGCATATTCTATTTAATGCCCATGCATTGTTTTGAGGTTCTTAAATCTGCTGATAGAAATAGGTCCTATTCTAAACTCTGAGAGGTTCCTTCCTTGTCCTCCTCCAAGTCAATTTGAAATTTTAAAGTGCATCTATTATGTCCAAAACTATTAAGAGGGAAGTTTTTATGTTCTTGAGTAAAATAAAGAATTCTCAACCTATTACCAGCCTATTCTTAATATTTGTGAAGCCCACGTATTATTTATCTATAATAAAAGTTTTATATAAACCTAATTAACTCCTAAATACACTGCATTATAATCACCTATCTTGAAAAATTAACCCCCATAAAAATCTGAAAGCCCAGGTTTAAAAGTAGAATCATCAAAGCTCTCAGAATTTATTACAGGGATGTGATGGCTGAGTGAGGAGGACCCACTCTCAGACCTTCGACTCTGCCCAGTTGTTCTCTACCACTCCCCATCTCCCACCCCCTGTCTCTTCCAACCCTGGACTTTGTCTTGTACCACGAGGAGTTTCATGCACATGTGTTTAAGGCCAACCTACATCAAACTGTGCATATCCTCTGCAGGCAGTAACTCTTTAGATGCTCCTCAGGTTTAGAGGTGCCTAAACAAGGAATGAGTCTGCCCTTGAAAGGCTGGGCCCAGGGAATGGGATTTGCAGTCCTTAGAAGCAGAGTTAGGACCATCTGGGCAGGAAGTTCCAGGGTCTTAAGTATTCAGAGCAAGGTATGGAAGGATGGGTACAGAGTACAAATGGGCCCTGGTCCTGAATACTGTTATTCTTTATTTCAAAATGGAACCTTCTTACTTATAAGTCAAAAGATTATTTCCCATGATCAGTGTAAAACGGGTTTATATATTTTCTTTTAGACTTTTTATACCTCTGTATAACTCAGTGAGTACTACTTATATTACTTACAATATATAATATAATGTAAATATGTATTTTATATATACACATATATACATATAGTATATACTATAATACATACTTCTAGGTAACTCAGTAAGTAATATTTACTGGCCTTGTATGACAAATTATTTCAATATGATTTGCAAATTAACTATGTCTATAAACACTGAATCAACATTTTTATCTTATTTCATTGCTCTTTTAATGAATATTTTCTACCAATTAATCAAATAGCTGTACAGCCAATCCAATTCCATGTTCTCCTCTCAGCTCCCAAAGATATCAGAAGGATAAGTGAAAGAGGAGTACACAATTAGAAATTAACGCTGATTAATTGTTTCCCAGGACCAAGGAAAGCTAACAATGATGAAAGATGATAACTAGACATAATATAGCCAGAAACAGGTATGAGGGGAGCTTCTATTTCTGTCTTTGTGTACCATTCTGGAATTTAAAAAAAAAATCCAAGCAGGAGATTACCTTGACTCCCAGACACCAGTCTTCAATATTCTTTCTGCTTTAAAATATCTGAAAATTTCCATTCTTCCTCTTCTGTCTCTGGGACCACATATATTTCCTCACTTTTAGGATGCACTTAGGTTGAAACAACAATCATATTGTAGAATGGATTAATTCCTACAACTTCAGAGTCCCTAGTGGAGATTCAAATATGTCAAGAAACTTTCCCCATCTATTCCCCTGCTGATGGGCACCAAACACTGTGAAAAGTCATTCTTCCAGTCAGGGCTTCAATTCTTCATAGGTATAATGGGAAGTCTTCCTCTCCAGCTTTAAAATGCTAAGACTCTGTGACATAGTGACAGTGGATCAACCATTTTCCAGTACAAGTTCACCGTCTCTCATAGACAGAAGTTTACCGTCTCTCATAGACACAAGTTTAACATCAGTCCGACTATCATACTTACATGGCAGTTATGACCACAGTCTTAAATATAAGAAATTACTGTTTTAGAGAGTGATAAATTGGGGGATTTTTTTCTTTTTACCTATAATGGGAACAATTGTAAAGGCTTCAACTTGATGCCACATAGAGGTTTCCCAGCTGCCACTGAATGCAAGAGTGATTGGAAGAAAGGAAACCCTCTAGTTACTGTCTATAAAGGAAGCATATGGAAACTACAGAGGTTAAAGGGAGGCCAGTTGTATTATTTATTTAGTTGTATTCTGAACCTAACTTTTCACCGAAACAGGTTTTAGAGACTTGTCTCAGTGACTTATATTGCGAATACTCACCTTTTTTTTCTCTGAATGCCAAAGTACCATCTCCCTGTGCCTTTAACAAGTATGCATTAGTCACATTAGATAACCTGTTCAGAGGAGCCGAGAGCACAATCTGTTTTTCTCCTTTTCCTTAATTAGTCAGAAAGCATGCTTCATAAGCATTAGGTTCCCTCTCCTCTGCTCCTCAAAAAGGTTGCCTAATGGTAAAGCGTTTTAATCTTTTCTATTTAAGTAATTTGTGGTTTTAACTTTAGCCTTCTGGCCTCTCTATTTATCGTTGCTGAACTCAACTCTTCTTATTGCAAGGAAGGTTTTCTAATGTTTCATTTTTCCATCTTTCTTAAAAATAACAACATTGCTCTATAAAGCAGCTAGTGTTCTCACTGGTTAGATGGAAAGAATCCCACATCATCTCAAAACAAATTCTTCCCAATAGAAAGTGTATAAATGGACTCTAAACAATGTTACACCTTTTTCCGATGAGTGATTTCCTTTAAATGTATTCTATCTCTTTCATATAGCCACCTGCCATTTTTTGCTTTATTGCAGCCAGAAGATTTAAAGGCATTGCTTTTAAATATCTTGAAAGTTTTCCATTGATAAGAAAAGGTAGTGAAAACACTTTTAAGTGAACAGTAACACACACATCACAAATCAGGCATTTTGATACCATCTAGGTTCACACCATGTGGTATAGGAACTCCAGTGATTGTGGTTTAGCTGGGATTCTAAACTGTGTATAAGGGATGTGGGGAAAATTCAGGGAGGGTTGTCATAGTTATTGACTGGATCATGGGTTGTATTGTATGTGTATGTGTGTGTGTGTTTGTGATGGGGAATGAAAGTGATTTAAATACAAAATACAAAATATGTAAACATAGCTTAGTTGCAGTATGATACTAAAGAAATAAACCAGGAAAAAATTGCAAATGTTTGTTAATTAAATAATAGTTCTCCGTTTATAAGGATGACACTTATTAGCTATTCATTTACAGTATATTTTTGAAATAAGTTATTTCACCTTTCCAAAGGAGAGCATTTTATGTTCCCCATTCTATTTCACTTGGTCTAAAAGGCCACAGAAATAGATACCAACAAGATCTGAATGTAGGTACATACCAGCAGCAAAGATTACTGTCTGAAGATCGAACAGGAGAGAACTGGGTTTGAAATCAAAGACTTGCCATTGATCAAGTCTTTATTAGTCTAGGACAAGGGTTTACACACATCTTCTCATTTTTCCTCTGGGTCTGAGTGTAGCATGAGCTAAAATGAAACGATGCCAGATTGTGAGAGCGGAGGATAGGAACAACCATATCTATGCAGAGTTAACTATGCATCTGGTCTCTCCTGCTCTGCTCTTTTCTCCAAAGGGAAGAAAGGTTAGTCTAACAATTCTGACCATCAGTTTGAAGACTTTAAAATTTCACGTGGCTTTGATAGGCTTGAACAGCATAGATGTACATCATAGAAATATCTTAAAATAAGAAGAGAGTTCGGGAAATAAGAGTGAGTTGAGTGATGCTGATCACATCTCACTTCAACTATAAAGGCAAGTTGTTGCATTTTTTCTTCTTCTGATTGTTTCTGTTCTCTTCATAGTAGTATACATGGGTAAGTAGGGGCTTGGGTGCATGTGGAAAAGAAAAGAAAATCTATTTAAAAATTATGCAATATATGTTAAAGGATAGTGGAACAAAATGTGTATTATACAGGGAGTTAAATGGGTACCGTTTGGAATGATATACCATGGTTCCAAAATAATAAACATTCTTTCTGATTTTCATAAAAAATGTTTTCTGCTGATTATTCAATTTCTAACCATTATACATTCCTATAATCAAGATTATGTTGACCAAGAAGACAACACAGAGAGGATGGGTCATTTATTAAAGAATGTAATTTGGGAGAAAGTGAAAATTCCTGAAAGAAAACATTTCATATCCATGTCAAGTGATTTGCTCTTACACACAACGGGCCAATGGGAAAAATAATGTCATAAGTAGTCAGAGCACATTAATCTGGAAAGATTGAGATATATTTTATCTATGGAGAAGGGACATTAATCTTTATCTAAAAAATGTTGTGTTGGCAAGTTTATATTTTTCCCTAGAATATTTAGAGGAAAAAAGTATCAACCACATTCTTTAAACACAGCCATAGGCCAGCTCTGCAAATGAGCAACTCCAATGTGAAAACACTTTCAAAGTTCTAAATGAGTTGTCCCTGCGGTAATAAAGAGGGGACATTTTACAGTATGACAGTATGTAAGACAGCATTGTCAGCTGTAGTTTATTTAAAGCATGAGGCCTGTAACAGGAAAATAATGACTTTAATAAAATTTACTATTGACTTTGTCGGCCAAAATCTTTCTGTCATCAGGAATACAGAAAAACAACCTGTCTGAAAACACTTCAGTTAAATCTATTCCTTTAATATTTCAAAGCAACTTGATTTTGTTTAATATACACCCTACTTCAAAAGACACTGTAGTAGGGTGGAAATTAGTATTTTTAATAGAAAGTTAGTATTGCTTACATAAGGAAAAAATCGGTAATGACCTATGACACTGTCAGCTGAAAGCAACATTTGAGGAAACTGCAAAAGCAGTTAATGCAGTTCCTTGAAATGCTGTATAAAGCTGTGTCACAAACGAATGATTTATAAATTACCCAATGTCCTTCTCATCTGAAGGATATCTTTTAATCATGCAGTATAGCTTCTCATTAAGAATGCCAAAGAACTTGCTGGGTATACATGACAATCTACAGCATGTTAACGAGTTTGGGGTCATTTCTGAAAACTCGGGAAAATGGGAAAACATATGGCCTGATTTTACTCTCCAGCCAATTTGATTAAATGCTGTATAGATTGCTTACAGTGTGCAAGAGAGGTCATGTCCGTTATATGAAAAGCGGAAGAAATTCCATTCCTTTAATGTTTTACATAGTTAAAATAAACTGTGGTAAAAAGTTTCCCAACAGTGTATGACAGCTCAATTTAGAGGTGAAGGCTTTTAATAAAACCTCATGAAATGAATACTTTGGTTTATGCAGTCTGTTGTGTTTCCCACTGGAGTGCTTAGCATTATGAAGCTGTGGTTACTTACTTTACTAGTGCAGAATAGCATCATGAAAGGAGAGACCAAAGCTTTGTATCAGAAAATATCCAGAGTGTGTAGAAACACTAACGGAGGAACCTTAATTTAGAGCTAAACTGCTTTCCTATTTGCTTTTAACATGCTATTGTAAAGTATATTGGCTTGAATTACAGGATATTATTTAAACAAAGGGAAAAATCCACAGGGGGTTTACACATTAACCCATAGTTTATTTAAAGGGAAATTATGAACCTCAGAATTATATACTAGTAATATTTTTTTAAGCTTTAATAAGAACTTTAAGCCAAAGCTTGCTTTTCTGAATTAAATGTATATGTTGGTATTATTTGGAAGAGGGAGAAGGCAATGGTGGAAAAATAATAAGCAGTTCATTTGTATAAAGATTCTGGCACCGACACTCCATGTGGAAACAGAATTCTACTTCAGTACCATCTAGGATCTCAACAAACAGTCCTTAGGGGACCTAGTATGGTGCCTCAAACCAATCAATGTTCCATATATTGGCACTAGCAGACATAACTCTTTTCAAGAGCAGTATTAATTCTGATCCTCTTTCTTTCTAGCTGTGCTCTCTGGTTTACTCTGAAACTGTCCCTCATGTAAGGAAGGAGTTCAGGAAGCTGGCCCACTGTCCACTGACCATTCCAAACCTTACCTCTTCTAGACTTCCTGAATATTTGACCTGACTGCAACTACTGTAAGATTTTATTTTATTTTATACTGTATTTTACATATGTGAATGTAAGAGGAGTTTTGAGCATGGTATGCAAATCTATGCAAATTATATGAATGCTTATACAATTGTAAGTCTCCAGACCTCCTGGGAAAACATGGCTACCTTACAAAATGCATCAGTTGATTTTGACCATATAAGTTGCAATTGGTAAGGTATGTCTTGGGATACATGACTTCTGTTCTCTGCTCACTTATTAGCTTCCCAGTTGTACCCCGTGGGAGGTAGTATTCATGATTCGCTTTTTTTCTCTGATATCTTTAATGATTTGGGAGTATAAATTGATAGCCAAACTACTAAGTGAGGAAAACAACGATCTTGTTGTTTTCCTTAGCTATTCTGGAAGTGGCAGGTGGACTGATTCTTAGCTATACCAACTTACCCAGGTGAGATGTAGCTAGGTGTGAAGGGGTGTCTTTGGTCATAAATAGGGTCAGCATTACTATTTAAGAAAGCTGTCTGATGGAAATACAAAGGTGAATGTGTCATTTTTCAAGGGTTTCAGGTCTTCATTCTCTAGGATACAGAAAGAGTATACCGAAAGCTTTTAAAGATTATCCTCAATTAGACTCCTAAGATTACTCGGTTCCCAGATTTCCACTTATGGTTAAATAACATCTTGATTCTGCTCCTCAGTTAATCTCTAATTTGATCTACTATTCTCTAAGTATAATTTTAGACTGGACCGCTTGAGACAGCAACAATAGAATTTCTAAATCGATTACATTAATAAAGACCAAGAAAACCTTTGCTTTGTTCATTCCTTCACCGAATATTTACTGTATTGTATTTCCTGGGCACAGGTTAGAGCAGTGACCAAAACAAAGCCTCGGTCTCTGAGGAGCTTATTTTCTATTGAAGAGACAGACAGGAAAGAGATAAATAAGTTAATACATGTTTCCACGTGGTAAAAATGTTATGAAAAAAAAAAAGTAAAACAGGATTAGGGATATAGGGCCTGGTGGGGTCAGGGGAGGAGAGCAAAGGTTGAGAAAAAGGCTGAGAAAGTCAGGGACTGGCGCTCATATCCTTCACAAGGGTGCAGTGAGAGGGGCTGGAGTGGCAGAGGGGGGCACAAAGCTGCCACCTGATCCAGCAGATGTTTTACTTGGTCAAAAAGAGAGACTAATAAATCCATCCACAGGATTCTTTCAGTAACCCCATGGCATAGTAGGATCTCAAACGTGCCACGAGACCCATCTATGTAAAAACAGATTTGTTTAAAAATTAACATTCAGGCCAAACCAGTTAATTTGTTCTCAGTGTAACCACTAATCATATAAAATGGTGGGGTTATGAGGGGTTATGGGAACATCAAAAGAATGGGGTTTGTAAATACATATAGTTGTAGAGATGAATGGCCCTGGCACAATGCTCAAATGTTATTGTAATAGATTTTGTTAAAAAGAATACACTGCTAATCATATTACCAATCCGTAAGATTTAAATATCTAACAACTTGAAGCTCAACGGCTTTGTGGTGAATTAAGGGCGGAAGAGGGGACTGGGAAAAAGAAGACTTCATTTTAAGTCACAGCTCTGCCTGGCGAAATATATTTCATTTTTTCATTCCCACCCTCCAAATAACTCTATATTGTGAAAGAAGTTGTTAGGTACTCTCGGTTAAATGGAAAACTAGCATAGATTAACACTTCATATGTGTGCTGCATATTTATTCTGGGAATACTTATAATTTTAGTTGATAAGTTTGGTTTAGGTACTTGAGAGTTTTAAAGCAGAGGGGGAAAAAATGTGTTCAGTCTAACTCAAAAAATGTTTAAAAAAACTAGCTAGGCTCTGGGGAAGCTAAGGTCCTTGCCTGTTCTCAAAAAGCATGTGACCCATGACTGTTAGTACAATCACTACTTGGTGTAGGGACTGAAGCAGAGTTTGGCTGTGACACCCCTCAACCAATATTGGCAACAGTAAAATCATGACACTGAAAGAAAAGGAAAAGACTTTGCTATATAAAATGTGTAACAATTAGAAAAAAATTATTTCTATTTTTTTTAATTTGTTTTATTTTATTTATTTTTGGCTGCATTGGGTCTTTGTTGCTGCGTGTGGGCTTTCTCTAGTTGCAGTTACTGGGTACTACTCTTCGTTGCAGAGCTCAGGCTTCTCATTGTGGTGGCTTCTCTTCTTGTGGAGCTTAGGTGTGTGGGCTTCAGTAATTGTGACACACGGGCTTCAGTAGCTGTGGCTCGTGGGTTCCAGAGCGCAGGGTCAGTAGTTGTAGCACACGAGCTCTGCGGCATGTGGGATCTTCCTGGACCAGGGCTCGAACCCATGCCCCCTGCATTGGCAGGCAGATTCTTAATCACTGCACCACTAGGGAAGTCCCAGAAAACAATTATTTCTATCTGACACATTTTCTTACCACTTTTATTATAATGCAAATTTTACCTCTTTTTTTGAATTACCTACTTTGACAGTGCCCACAGTTTTTAATGCAGTTTAATATCCTCGGGTATTTGTTTCATAAATAAACAAAAAATCAAGAAATATAATGAAAATCTAAAACTGCCTTTATAACAATAACAATTAGCTAATATATATTTAATTGTTAAGTAGGTTTTTAAAAATATACATTGCCTCTATAAAACGTAACAATGTAAGTTACCGTTATTATATCCAGATGAAGTGATGAGAGGTTATAAAAGTTAAGTACTAGGTCAACCTTTCACACTAGGTCAGCCTTTCATACTAGGTCACACAACTAGTAAAAATCATCCCTGAGTCTTGAACCAGGTCTCTAAGTTGAAATCATATTGTTTAATCAATTACTGTGACACCTCTGGTCGTTTAAGTGGTAAGTTAGTATTAACTTTTCCAACTTAAAATTTCGTACATTCATTGGTAATAAAGTTGGATTTTCATAAGTGAACAAATGCTTGATTAATCAACATAAAAATGGTAATCTAGAAAAAATTTTAATTAAAAAATGAAAAATTGTAATCATATTTTATTCTAAATGTAAATACTTCTACTAGAAAGTATGCTCTACTAGAAAGTATCACAAAACTTTTTTTAAAACAGATGGGGACTCTAGTTTTCTTGATGGAGGTGGTAGCTCCCCCTAGGGGACATTTTGGAAATTTGCAAGGGTGATTTTGTCACAATGATGTCACAAAGGGGCAGTACTGGCTTTTTATGGGGGAGTGGGCAGGATGCTGCAGGGCTTGCGATGAGTAGGATGGTGTCACACAATAAAGTATATTTCCTCATGTTTTTCTCAGATTTTGAATATACCATCAGAAATCCATATAAGTGAAAAATTATTTATAATCATCTGAGCCCAGAACCTGTCACCATTTGACATGAGCAGTTTTTACACAGACTAAATTTTCCAGAAATGTAACTGTAGTGAAAATCCATGAAAGATTTTACTTTGTTTAGTTTGGAATATTTCAAGAATTTTTCACTATACTTGAAACTAATGTCATTTATGGCAATGGCAATGACATTCGTGGTAATTGAGTTACCAGTCTTCATTTGTATCATCCTTCCTTTGTAGCTGACACATGTAAACATGAAACAAAGAATAACTGAGGCTCCTTTAAACAGTATTATAAGAATATTATTAAATAGCAGAAATACATGAAATTTGGGTGATACTTTAATAAAGGCTACAAGCATGTTTATAGTTATATTCATATTTATATTCACTTATTTTACAGTGATAAAGAATATTGTGAAGATTGTATATTGGATTTGTTTACTTATTCTTGTGTGGCCAGAGGTTTTCTACTCTTATTCTGATACTGCCCATAGAAGTCTACCACACAACCATAGCTTCTTCTTATATTATTGTTTCATATTCCAATCTATCCTCTATTTCCTGTCACCTGTTAGAGACTAGGGTTCCCAGGGTCTGTTCAAGTACTAGAGTCTGACCGCATGTCTTGACGTGAATTCAAGGTAAATTATACGCTTTGTGTGATTCTTTAATATTATTCCGTACTGTTTTTAATATAGAGAATTATTTTAGGAGAAACCATGCTTCTATATTTTGTAGGGATGCTATCTCTGCATAAATTAAGATCATTCTCCACTTTCTATTATTATATATAAATAAACCTTATTTGTTAGTAGTTATCCTTTTTTTAAAAAAATTCTAGTGTCCACAAGAATGTTTTGCTCTTTTATTTTCGCATGCTTCCTGCGTAGAATGGCATTTTAAAATATCTGTTATGAAAGGGAGATATTGGGTTGAATAAAGTAGAACCATTGGGCTAGACTCAAAAGCAAAAGAAAATAGGTAGTTAATATTCCTGCCTCTTTTTATAAGAAAGTCTTGTTGGATTTCTGTTTTTTACCTATTGATGTGGAGAAAAATAGAATGATGTGGAGAAAAAAGAATATACACAATTAGTGCTAAATTTTTGTACTGGTCACAGTTGATGGTCTATACAGAAGATACTGCATTACTCCATTTATGATGTGTTCTGTTTTGTATTATTTGAGCATTCAAATAGTAATTATAAAGTTCTACATGATACATGTTAACAAATGCATCATCAGTAGCATTTATAGGGTTTCAGCTTTGGCTTCCACATTTGACTATGATAGATGTGCATATGGAAACAGTAATCCTCTCTAAAAATCAGATACTTGAATATGCCATATTAATTTATAAATTTAGACTAGCTCGATTAAAACAGATGTAACTTTAAAAATGGAAGCATGTGAATATAGCAAGCAATTTTGCAACTGATAGCTGAGAATGCCCTAATCTATTTAAATATCTTTTTTCTTTTATCAATCTATGGGATTCTGGAACCTAGTTATCACTTCAAACCGATCAAATTTGGATGGCACTATTTGAGTAGTCTCAAATCTTTGACCCTGCCTTGCATGCAGCTGCAGGATAAAGTTAGCTTTACTTTCCTTAAATGAACAGGAGCAGACTTTTTTCAATCCTGCTCATTACTCCTAGAATCATTTTGGGCCAATTCATAGCCACTGCTTTGCTGTATATCACTCTAAATCATGGGTGTAAAAAATAGTTTGGAGGGAAAACATTTAAACGGCAGCAAAATGTCAGTTTCAAGGGATGTTAAAAGGAAATTTAATCAATTTTCGACACATTGAACACCACCTTGGCATTAGACATCATAAATTTCCTTCTTACCTCCCAACTTCTGAGGCTTATTATTAAATACTTTCACAGCAGCAAGATCACAAAAACATTAGACTGCTTGCTTACAGGTGTATCCTACTTAGTGAACTTAAAGGAACACTACCAAGGCTGGTAAAGCTGAAATGAGACCTATCGGCTTTATCCTGAAGCATGGGTGTGCACAGTACACTATCTGATTCACTTTGCCTGCCAGCTTTGTTCTCTTGAGCCAGCGGGAGGGACTGACACTTAGGAGAATCTTTCTCTTTTAACCTTTGTGCTGCTCCTGACAAGTAAGCTGGGCGAGTAGAGGCTGGCAGACAGCTAGAACCCTAGGTTTGTTGTTCATGGGTAGCTGCTTAGAAATGGGCATTTTAGCCACGCATTCCCCAAGAAGTTGTTCAAAATTGGGAGAATCACTTAAATTATATCTGGGACTGGCTGCCTAATGTATCAGGCCCAATACAAAATGAAAATCCTCTTTGTTCGAAAATGGTTAAGAATTTCCAGAAGGGGCTAGGAGAATATTAAACCAAGCAAAGGACCTTCTAAACGTTATCTGTTCGTGGCTGTAAACGTTGTGCACCCATGAAGCTGGCTCTGATTATGCCATTTCCCCCTTGACTAATATACACTTATATATTTGCAACAGAACACATACCAATGTGGTTATATTAATTCCTTAACAAATGACTATATGTAAATCATACAAAACTAACTTATTTTACTGAACTCTTCTGTATATACAAACCAGGCCCAGGGCAAGGATAAAAGGTCTAGGAAAATAGGAATTTTAATTTTAAAAGATCAGCCCATAACCAGCACAGTTTTATATTTAATTCACATGAAGTTATATGTTAATCTATCAAGCATCATATTTCAGAAAAATCCTGAATAGTGGAACGTCAGTTCCTTCAGATAAATTATGAAAAATACGAAATTTTGGTATGAACGTTTAAAGAAGTACAATCACTTTACCATTTGTGGGATATTTTAAAATCCTCTCTTAACTAAAGAAATCTGAGAGCTGAGAAGTTTCTAAAGAATATGGAAAGTTGTTAAATTTTATTTATTTTAGTTTTGAGGACCCGAACACTGGCTTTTGAGAATATTTGTAAATTCAGTCTTTCAGTGTTTGATCAGCTCCATATTTACCAAAGCCAAACCATTCATTTATTGATTCAGCATTCATTGATTATATGCTATATAAAACACTGCAAACATTTCTGTAATCTCCATTTCTTACAAAAATATTATCTCTTCAATAATTAAAAATAATATTTCATAGGAACTTCTTAAATTCTTCCAAGGCACTGAAATTTTCAAGGTCATTGGAGAAAGCTGACATTGAAAGAAATATACATTCCTAGTCAGATTCTAATCATAGGAATTATAACTTTCATTTCAATTTAAATATTCCTACTACTCTGTGTCTTTATGAGGAGCTGGTGTGGGCATAAATGTAGAAATTACAATAGTTAGGGTCTAAGGTCACATTTGACCCTATGGTTTAAAAAAAAAAATAAGTGTGATCATTCAAATAAAAATATTTTTTCTCATACATAGAAACATAGGTGAATGGCATAGAATCTGGTTAAATAAGAGTACATTTTTAGTGGGAGAATAGACAAAGTCTGGTGGGGAAATAGACTTTAATATGAAATCTTCCTGATAAAGTTATAGACAGGATTTGGTGATAGATTAGGGGCATTTAATTGACACTAAAGCATTAGGAGGCTACAGTACTTGACCTGAGTCTAGACCTAAGTCCTGAAGGATGAGTAGACATTTGTCTGGCAGAAAAACATGGAAAGGCATCCAGACCGAGAGAGCAGAAGATGAAAAGACACAGATGTGCATAAGAGCCTGGTGCCATCCAGGGACTGAAAGATCCATGTGCCTGGAGGCTTGTAGGACTGTGGCAAAAGTTATGATTCTAGAAATAGACAGAAGACAAACCATAAGGGATTCCGGTGCCCTGGTAAGCAACTTGAACTTTATTTTGAAGGCTTGAGGGAGTCACTAATAGATTTCTTTCATTTATTTCCTCATGATTATAAAATCAATATATGCTTATTTTAGAAAATTTGGAAATAAAGTAAATGCCACTTCTAAATTTTAAACAGGAGATTGGCCCAACTATATATTTGCATTTTTGAAAGAGTGCATTCATTTAAAAGTATGAGAATGGACTGGAGTAAGACTGGAGTTAGGTAAACTAATTTTATGAAGTTTTTAGGGTACAGTCTAAACTGCTATGAAAGACCCTAAAATACAATGCTCTAAGTGAAATAGGAGGGATTTTCTTTTTAGCTAACAATCTAAAAGAAAGCAGATTGTTTAGGGCAGGAGACAGCCTGCTCTCCAAAGTTATGCAGAAATACAAGCGGCCATGGATGCATTTTTTATTATTTCTCAGCAAAAGTGGGAAACAGAGTCTCAGAGGAAGTAGATGTCTCCCTGAAGACATGATTCAGAATTTGTACACATCATTTCTGCTCACAGACTATTGGATTGAACTTGGACTCATGGCCAGCCAGACCCTGCAGGGGAGTCTAAGACAAATAGTCACTCGTTAATTAGCTGTGAAACCAGAAGGGAAACATGGGTACTGGGAGAAAATTTAGAGGTCTACACAGGGAGGACAACATAGTAAACTGTGGGAGAAATAACAAGTGGCTGAACTTAGTGGTACTCAGAATGTAGAAAAAGAAATAGTCTTAGTAAGAAAAAAGGGAAGTCTCTGGATTGTGTAGGGCAGTTCACAGAGGTGGAGAGCAATTCTACATAGCCTTATATGAAATGTATCAAAAGAGGTGTTAGATATGTGGGATCCCTCAAAAGACGCCAGAGCTAGAGATACAGATGAGGGAGTCATCAAAATGTGGGTGGTAACTGAAGCCAGGGATATTGATGAGGTGTCCTAGTGAGTAAGATGAACAGGAACTAAAACCAACACCAATGATAGAAGGAGGGAGAAAAGGGTGATAGAAGGATACAAGAAGGCCCTGCACAGGAGATTGAGAAGAATGGCCAGAGAAGAAAGTCAAGTCCACCTGCCAGGTAAAGTACCTCTACCAGAGAGGGAAGTAAAGTAAGAGTACACCTGAAGCCACAGGTGTTAGGTAGGCGAATCAGTATACTGGTGAAGAGCACAGGCTCTGGAATCTGGGTTTGAGCCCTTGTTCTATCACTTTTATTGCTATGTCGACTTGGATATATTCTTAACTTATTTCATTCATTAAGTCAACACGTATTTATGGAGTTCATACTGTGTGCCAAGAATTGTAAAAAGTTCTAAGGATACTGTGATTTAAAAAAAAAAAAAGCTGTGGTCTATACTCTTTTGGAATTTACAGATTAATGGTGAGACAAAAGTTCAACAAATAGCTATCGAAAACTATATAAATATGTATAGGTGGCATAGGATAAGTGGGAAAAGTGCAAGATATGAGAAATTAGAAACAGCATTACCTGTAAAATTGGCATAATAGTAGCTCTAATCTCATAAGATGTTGTAATAATTTATGAGAATATGCAAAAAATGTTTAACATGATGCCAGGTTTATATTAGCTGCTCAATAAATTGTTTGATCTTATTAATATTAATATATTTCTAAAGAGGTTGAAAGAGATGAAGTTATTTATCATGTTACTAAGGATATTTTACTGTAATTGTATCAACCTCTGTGTTTGGGAAAAACACACTCATCCCTGTGTTTCCTCTACTCTCCACAATACTCTTGACCCTACTCTAAATACTTCATGTCTGACACCTCTCATCATTAAATATGTGAGTGGGGTGGAGGGAAGGTGTTCATCACACCAAGTAATTCCCAGATTCTTCCGACACTAGCTGGGCATGCTATAATTTAACTTAATTCTGACACTATCTACAGGGAGATAGCATCCGATCCCACAGCTTAAGGTCTCAATCCCACAAGACAGCCCTCCTCCCCCACTCCAGATATCAATTACAAGTCAAGGTTGCTACCTATGCTTCTGACTGACTGGCTATAAACTGGAGGATCCCACAGTCCCCTCCTTGGGTTTGATTAATTTGCTAAAGAATCTTACAAAACTCAGGGAAACATTTTATTTACTAGATTACCAGTTTATTATAAAAAGGTATAACTCAGGAACAGCCACATGGTAGATATGAATAGGGCAGTGTGTGGAAGAATGAATGCAGGCATCCACGCCCCCTCCTGGTTTACCTTTCTCTCAGCACCAACCCTGAAGCACTCTGAACCCCCTCCTTTGGGGTTTTTATAAAGGCTTTATTGTATAGGCATGATTGATTATATCACTGGTCAACAGTCCAAGAGTTTTAGGACCTCTGTGCCAGGAACAGGGATGAAGATGAAATACATACTCCTTATTATAAGTTATAATATTACAATGAGACTGAGAAAGTGCAAAGATTACAGGGGCTGGTACTAAATTAATTTACATGTAATATCCTTTCTGCACATTGTTTCTATCTTACAGGAAGAAAACAGTAGAAACAATAGCTAATATTTAATGTGCAATTAGTATAAGATTTACATACATTACCTCATTTAATCTTTGTAACTGTCCCGTCAAATTAGTGCTCTTATTATCCTTATTTTGCAACTGAAGAAACTGAAACTTAAAAGAGGTTTGCTAACTCCCCCAATGTCACATAGCTTATAGTGTCAGAGCCAGGATTTTAATCCAAAATGCTTTCTGAGTCCAGAGTCTTTCTCATAAGCATTATAAAATTTTGGGTAACACTCTCAGCCATATCAGACTGTAAAACAGTTAATACTATTGATTATCATTTCTCAGTAATAACATTGAGCAAATGGAGACTACATTTTATTCTATATTATTGTGTAGCTCCCTATCTATGCCTGATACTGGACTAGAAGCAGGAAATGCAGCAGTAAATGAAACACATATCATCATCCTCAGGAATTCTCAGTCTGGTTAGATAGTATAAATAGAAGAAATTTACAAAGAATCACCTAGAAATCTGATTTTTTAAGTAGTCACAAGACCTTTTTACAAGGTGGTTTTGTTTTCCCTGATAGGGAAGCAAATAAAAAAAAACAATATTAAAAAGATAAATAACCAATAGAAGAAAAGAGAATGTAATGTAAAAAAAATCAATAAATAGAACAATGGTGGCAATAATAAACTCTACTCACCCAATAAATATCTGTTTTGAGGATCTGTTATACAGTATCTTATTTTACTTTAGGAACAAGGGGATTAAGATGATGCTCTAGTCTCCGTGAACTCCCAGTCAGTCATAGAGCTTGAAATAGCAATCGCATAATGGCAGCAAGTTTAAATTCATGGAAGTTTAACTTCAGAAATGAGAGTCAGATTATGGATTTGCCTTATATGATTTAAAATTTTTTTTTCTCTGGTTTAACCTGAGCAAAATTTATATGTTCAATTTTCAGACGCCACCCCCACCCCACCCCCAGCATATACACAAACACATAAAAACTATTCCTTTCATAGTTTTCATGGTTGCTGGTAAAATAAGTAAGCATGTTGTTGTTTTTAACAATTATAAAATATGACCTCTTTTGCAGATTGATTTTATTATACCTCAGACTCCTTCTTGAAATAAAATACCTCCCTTCTTTCCTTTTGAACATAACTTAGTCTTCTACGAGGAAGTCCCCTAAGAAAGCAAGAGTGCAGTAAGATAACAGACAGTGACGGCAGATCAAGGCAAATAATAATAATAATGGTGAAAAGAGAACAAATTTATAACAAATAAAATCTTAATCTTTTATTTTTAATAGTTTGATAATATATAATATAAAAATTATTGTGTGATGACAATCTTTATTTCCAAAGTCAAAGAAAATATGAGAGACCTTAGTAAATTCAATTCAAACCAACTCTACTTCATAAATACTTCTAGGACATTCACTTAATTCCCAGTACCATTGTACATATTCCAGGGAATGCAGAATTGATATATGATGTGTCATCTGACATTGTGGAACATATATCCTGACTGGAAGAGAAATAAAACCAATATGGAACAAATAAAAAGTTACATAAATTTAGATACAACTGAGTATCAAGATATAAAGTACAGACAGTAATTACTATGTCAAGGTCAATGAAGGATGAAGCTGTCATAGGCTAGACTAATTAGGAAGACTTCAGGAAAACTTATAGAAAGAGTAGATTTTGAACTTAGGAAATAAGAGGAAGGATATTCCAAGAAAATGTTGAGAGGCGAAAATGGAATTATCATGAATAATGAGCAGCCTTGATATGACTGGAGAGTTTATGTTGGGAAGTTTAGGAGAATAATATTTGATAGGCAAGATGTATGCCAGTTATGGACACTCTCCAATAACACAATGAAGATTTAACTCAGTACGACAAGCGAGAGAGCCTGTTGTAAGACAACTATTTAGGAATTATTTGAAGCTTATGTTGATTTGGAGCAATAGGGAATGATCTCTTTTTGCTAAGTAGAATTACAATGATAATGGTGGGACTTCCCTGGTGGCACAGTGGTTAAGAATCCTCCTGCCAGTGCAACATGTGTTCAAGCCCCGGTCCGGGAAGATCCCACATGCCACGGAGCAACTACGCCCTTGTGCCACAGCTACTGAGCCTGTGCTCTAGAGCCCGCAAGCCACAACTACTGAGCCCACGTGCCGCAACTGCCGAAGCCCGAATGCCTAGAGCCCATGCTCCACAACAAGAGAAGCCACCACAATGAGAAGCCCACGCACTGCAACAAAGAGTAGCCCTCACTCGCCACAACTAGAGAAAGCCTGCGTGCAGCAACGAAGACCCAACACAGCCAAAAATAAATTAAAAATAACTAAATAAATTTATTTTAAAAAACTGATGCAGTGAAATGATTCCACATATTTGACTCTTAAAAAGACTTATGGAAAAAGTGATAATTTACTAGTGTTCCACCACTATAAATGTCCTGCATGGCTTAGGTTTAAATATTACATTTCTGCTTTGTTTTGTAACGTTTGGCTTTTAAAAGCTGATTATGGAAGAAGACCAAAGGGAGCACTTGGTAAATGTTCCCTTTCCTGTTCCTGTTAACTCTTTACAGACCCTTGTCTCAACTAACAGCTCATATTCAGTCAGTCATTTTGAATAGAATAAATCCTACATTTTAAGTGAATTAAAACTCTCAGAGGATGATATATTTTTTCATTAAAAAGGAGAAAAATAATGAATCTTCCAATATTTCATGAAATCATAGTATTGTGCTTCTAGGTTGGAACAGAGACCTTAGATATCCTGCCTCAATTTCCAGAAGGCCTTTTGCTCACCCTCCTACATTGTCCTGGAAAATGGTCACAGGCTTAGATTTAAACACTCTCACATTTGGTTTATTATTTTAAGGTATTTTTGTTGATAATCAGATGTCCCCACACAACCCTACTCCCAAAAAAGGCCTTCCTGCCATTTCTAACTCTTTCTCCTAGTTTAGGGTATGAAGTGGTGTAGGAGCTTTTGAAAAAAGATGAAGAAAGAATTACATTAAGATTAATCCTTCTTCATCATAATAGTCCTTCCGATCATAAATTTTCTTTTCTGTAGATTAAATAGCTCCAGAGTTTTTGTTGTTGTTGTTTACCGTTTCTCATATGAACGCGTAAAACCTCCATGACTTTTATAGCCTCTAATGCATGAATAGTAAAAATGTAATAATGATTTGCTGATTGCTTACCTCCTGAATAAAATTCAAAAATTTTAACTTAGCATTGATGATCACCTGCAATTTTACCTCAAAACTTAATGGCCGGTTGTCCTATTTTTTTTCCTTCATGCAACTCAAGCTACAGTTAAACAGAGTTTCTAATTCTCCTGATATCTCTGTTTTACAGTTTTTGTCTTCCTTCTTGGAAGACAATCCCACCTCTTTCCTTCTGACTATGTCCTAGTTTATCTACCTTTAAATAACTCAAATTAACTTCTGCTCTCCAAATCTTTTCCTTATCTTTTTTCCTGGAAGAAATTTCTTTTCTTTCACTCCACTAATTTTATCAGCATTTTCTTAAAGCATTTCTCATGTTCTACCTTCTACCACAACCATGTATACACATACCCTATTTCCTTAAAGGGAGAAGACTGGAGACTCAGTTATAAATAAATGAATAAATGAGTAATTACATAAGCTTTATTTCAAATTCACTTATCATCTTAGTCATACACTTCAAGAAACGATCAAGTTTGTTAATTTTCCATATTGACCCTTAATTTGTATATTCCTTACCTGGCTTTGCACAATGCCCTGAATAGGAACTAAAAAAATATTTTCCCAATTAAATGGTACTGCTAAATATGTTGACCTAACTATAGGAGGTGGTATTTATTTCTAGCAGTTTTATCCCCAATTTGATCCCTTATTCCTATATTTTAAGATTTGAGGGAGGGGGATTCTGGAACTTTCAACCAACATGTTAGCTTTTCCTCTCAACTTTAAGATATCTAAAATTTTGATTAGCATGCCATCATATATCCTCAAACAAGTCATTAGTAAAAATGCTGATATACCCTGTGATTTCCTGTTAGAGATATCCCTCTGCGGTGATAATGTATTCATAATCAGAACTCTTAAAATGCAATCATTCCACCATCAAACTATTTGATTATCTTATTCACATATTCCTTTCATGTTCTCAATTTGATTGCTGCTGGGAAGTTCAGCTTAGTCAGGACTTATATTTCTCAAACCCTTTCCATATAGGTGGGGAGCAAAACAGGGCAAGTGACTAGCTCTCACCAATGGAATGAGTTTGCCTGTGGTACACATGACTGCCAGGTTAAGGGTCTTAAGAAGGAGATATTCTTCCCCATTCTCTTTCCTCTTCAGCTGACTTGATGCAGGCTAGCACAGTGAATCTAAAAGTCATTTGTTGAAGTTAGATGAGCCATAAGACGGAGGAAGCCTGGTTTTCTGTAACTGAAAAAAGAGCTGAGCTCTTATAACTCTTGAATTCTGCACAAGCAAGAAACAAGCTTCTATCCTGTTTGAGACACTGGGTATTGTTTTTGTTTGTCACAGCAACTATCATTATTCTATTGGGTTGGCCAACCAATACTAACATGACTGTGCGTGCAGTTACCTTTCCCTATATTTCTTCCTTGCTGGCAGAGCCCTCCTTCCTTTATAGAAGCTAAAAATTCCTGATCTTCATATTACCAGTGCTGTTTTGGAGCTAGAGCATGAGCAGGTGACCATTTCTAGCCGAAAAGACCTAAAGTAACATTTTCTTGGAACTTCTGGGAAAGAAATTTCCTAATGAAAAGAAAATGCTCCCAGAGGAGAGGCTCCAGGACTTCTTCTGCAAAAAACATCTTCCTTCCCCTGAGGAGAAGTCCAAAGATAAAGATCATAAAATGACAAAGTAGATGGCTCAAAGGAGCCTGGGTCCTTAAAAATAAACCTCTGTGTTTAAAACTTTGTACTTTTCTCTCAGTCTGGTAATACTATCATAAAATGATATTATTAGTCTAATATGACATTTTTATTTAACTCATTATGTTGCCTTGTGATTACCACTTAATTTTCTTATCTTTCTGTCAATGCTTTTTAAAAATAATTAATTCTAAAATTTTGTCCCGAATCATTGTCAAGGTCACTGGTGTACAGTTTCTTAAACTCACCCTCCGTAAAAACCAGAATACATTGGATAGTATTCAATGACCCTTTGTCTACAGACCTGAAATTTATTCCCTCAACTTTAGTTTGCTTTCTTCAAAAAGCCTTTCACTATGACCAGAGAGACTAGAAAGATATACAAATTTGGTAGATGACCAAAAAGAATCCAGTCTTATTCTAAGCCACCTGGAGTCTAAAGGATCGTATAAATATTATTCACTAATGGATTACTTTGAGTCAGTGTCAAGTTTATTTTCCTGGGCACCAAGGATACTCTTTTTAGTTCACTCCTAATTTCCCTGTCTACCTTTCCCTTCCTTGTACTCCCAACTCCCCATGCTGGCTTCATTTTGATTTCACTCCTCCTCTCTTTACTAGAAAACCCCTTTTGCCCTGAGATATTCACCTTTTCATAGTAGTCCTCCTATAAGATAAACAAACCTCTCCTGTATTTAATACTGTTGGTCTCTCATAGTACAACCCTCCCTACAAGGCAGAAGATATGCGAGGGAAAAAAGGAAGATATAGCCCAGGAATCCAGTTATTTATAATTCATTTTTATATAATGCTTTATTTTTGATTCTGTAAAAATCTTCTGAAATGTGAGATTCCATACAGAAGTTATTTGAGATAAAGAGGCCCTGAAACAGTGTTTCTGAATATTTTCTTTATTTCCCCATGTAAACACAGCCCAAAATTCTGCACTGATTATGGAATGAGTGAATATAATATTGAAAAAAGATCTTTATATAGAATGTGGTATTGCACTAGCAACCAGTAGCCATTGCCTACAATTACATTCAAGAATTTTCAGTGGAGAGAGTCGAAGTGATGTTTTCATTGAGAAAAAAAACAATATTTGCGGCAAGTATTATACCTCATAGGCTGGTATTTTCTCAAAATATATCACAAATATTATATTTTTAAAAACTATCAAAAACTAATCTGTTTAGCAAAATGCCAATCAAATAATTGCATGAATTTAACTTAAATTGCAGAATTTCAGATAATTCTCCAAAATGTAAAATATTTCTCTCATTTGCTAGATATTCCAGAGGATTCCAATATTGATAAGACATAATTCTTACCCTCAGGAAACTTAAAATCTAGTGGATGAAATAGGAGGTACATTAATAAATATAATCCAAGGGAGAAAGGGCTAAATCATTGGATTGAGAAGCAATAATGTTTGGGGAACACAGGAGCAGGAAGAACAATTCCAAGTATGAGTGACAGGGAGGTTAGAGGAGGCTTCATGACCAAGGTAAACTTTGAAAAGGATTTTAGAAGATAGATAAATTTTTTAGAGATTATTATGATGGATGTTACGGTATTATGATTATTATGATGGGAAATGAGGTGTTATTCCAGGTGGAGGGAAGAATGCAAAGACATCCTTGAGACAGGATAGTAAATAGCAGAACTGGGAATCAATGAATAGTCTCTTAGACTATGTGGAGGGAAATGTAGGCTGAGATCAGATCACAGAGAGACATGACTATCATGCTTAGGAGGAGTGATTTTTTTCCTATAGTTCTATTGGGGATTCATTAGAGTTTTTGCATAAGGCAGTTCCTGAATTTTCTAAGAGAACCTCTCTAGCAGCTGTGCAAAGGAGAAGGATGACACTAGTACGCAACTGTCAGAGCCGGCGAAAGGGTTAGTAAGAACTAAAAGCAACAGTGGGGATACAGAGATTTGCAGGCACTTGTAATGGGAAATAATTATCAGTTTAGGATGAATGGTTGATTCTGTAACTCAGTGTTAACCACAGCTTTGTGTGGATATGGAAATAAAATTCTAAGTAAATCATTATAACTTCATCTCTACTAATGAAAACACATTGTCCTAGAAACTAAAACACTGTGAGAATAGCAAGGCGACTTCCTGTTGGTTAATCAGAAATTTTTTAATGTTTTCATTATGCATCCTTATATGAAAGTAATTACAACTTTCTTTCTTTACCTTCACTTTTGGTTTGTATATTTAATTCCAAATCCCAATAACAAAGAAAAAAATTTTAATACTTAAAAATGTAATGGAGTGAAGTATAGTCCTTTCTCACAATTCTGTGTGGCTTACCCAAAGTGTTATTTTATCTTATTGAAGATTTAATATAAAATAAAACATGAGTACATGGATTAAAAGAATAACATCAAGGAAGCTTTCAACTCTTTGACCATGGAAATGAATTCCAAGAACTAAGGGCAAAATTCTTTTTTCTCTCTACTCAAAATTTAAAATTTCTCTTGTTGCCTGTTTTTTAAAATATTTTATTTTATTATTTTATTTTATTTTATCCTTTGATCCCCTTCACCCTTTTCTCCCATCCCTAACCACCCACCTCTGGCAACCACTAATCTGTTCTCTGTATATATGACCTTGATTTTTTTTTTAGATTCCTCATATAAGAAAGGCCATATGGTATTTGTCTTTCCCTGTCTGAATTATTTCTTTTAGCATCATGTCCTTGAGATCCATCCATGTTATCTCAAATGACAAGGTCCCATTCTTTTTTATGGTTAAATAATATTCATTTATATATATATATGCATACCTCCTTTTATCGTGCTTCACCTTACTGCATTTCTCAGATATTGCATTTTTTGAAAACTGAATGTTTTTAGCAACCCTGCATCAAGCAAGTCTATCAGCACCATTTCTCCAACCACATTATTTTCTAAGGTATTTAATTTTTAAATGACATAATACTATTGTATACTTAATAGACTACAGAATAGTGTAAACATAACTTTCATGTACGATGACAAATGGAAAATTCATGTGGCTCACTTTATTGTGTTATTAGCCATATTATGGTTGTTTAGGTCTGAACCCACAGTATCGCCGAGGTATGCTTGTACACAATTTGTTTATCCATTCATCCATAGTGGACACTTAGGGTGCGCCCATATCTTGGTTATTGTAAATAGTGCTGCCATGAACATGGGGATATATATATCTTTCAAGTTAGTGCTTTTGTTTTCTTTAGATAAAAGCCTAGAAGTAGAATTGCTGGATCATATGGTAGTTCTACTTTTAATTTTTTGAGGAATCTTCATACTGTTTTTTCCAGAGTGGCTGCACCAATTTACATTCCCACAAGCAGTGCACCAGGGTAACCTTTTCTCCACAACCTTGCCAACATTTGTTATTTCTTGTCTTTGGATAATAACCATTCTAACAGAGGTGAGGTAATATTTCATTGTGGTTTTGATTTGCATTTCCCTGATGATTAGTGACACTGAGCATCTTTTCATCTACCTGTTGGCCATCTATATGTCTTCTTTGGAAAAGTGTCTATTCAGATCTTCTGCCAATTTTTTAATCAGATTGTTTGTTTTTGTTTTGTTTTGTTTTGTTTTTGCTATTGAGTTGTATAATTTCTTCATATATTTTTGGTAATAACCCCTTATCAGATATGAGATTTGTAAATATTTTCTCCCATTCCATAGGTTGCCTTTTCATGTTGTTTATGGTTTCCTTTGCTGTGCATAAGCTGTTTAGTTTGATGTAATCCCACTTGTTTATTTTTGCTTTTGTTGCTTTTACTTTTGGTGTTAAGATTTTAAAAAATTATTGCCAAGACCTATGTCAAGGAGCTTCCTGCCAATGTCTTCTTCTAGGAGTTTATGGTTCAGGTATTATGTTCCAGTCTTTAATCTATTTTAGGTTAATTTTTGTGTATGGTTTAAGATGGTGGTCCAGTTTTATTCTTTTGAGTATGGCTCTCCAGTTTTCCCAACACCATTTATTGAAACGATTATTCTTTCTTTGTTCTATATTCTTGGCTCCTTTGTTGTAAATTAATTGACCATATGTGCATGGATTTCTGAGCTCTTTATTCTATTCCACTGATCAATATGTCTGTTTTTATGCCAATACCATACTGTTTTAATTACTATAGCTTTGTAGTAGAGTTTGAAGTCTGGGAGGGTGATGCCTCCAGCTTTGTTCTTCTTTCTCAAGATTGCTTTGGCTATTTAGGGTCTTTTACATTTCCATGTAAATTTTAAGGATATCTGTTCTATTTCTGTGAAAAATTACATTGGAATTTTGATAGGGATTGCATTGAATCTGTGGATTGCTTTGGGTAATATGGACATGTTAACAATACTAATTCTTCCAGTTCATGAGCATGGAATATTTTTCATTCATTTATCTTCTTCAATTCCTTTTCTTAATGACATTATTTTCAGTATACAGGTCTTTCACTTTGATTAAATTTATTTCAAGGTATTTTATTCTTTTGATGCAGTTGTTAATGGGATTTGTTTTTTATTTCTCTTTCTGATAGTTCATTATTAGTGTATAAAAATACAAGAGATTTTTGTATTGATTTTGTATTCTGCAACATTACTGAATTTGTTTATTAGTTCTAATAGATTTTTATGGAATCTTTAGATTTTTCTGTATATAATATGGTGTGTTTTGCAAATAGTAATAATTTTGCTTCCTTCTTTCCAATTTGGAAGAAAGAAAAACATTTTTTGCTTTCTTTTACCTAATTTCTCTGTTTAGGACTTTCAATACTATGTTGAGTAAAAGTGGCTAGAGTGGGCATTCTTGTCTTGTTCCTGGTCTTAGAGGAAAATCTTTCAGGTTTTCATCATTAAGCACAATGTTAGCTGTGTGCTTATCATATATGGCCTTTGTCATGTTGAGGTATGTTTTCTATATACCCATTTTGTTGAAAGTTTTTATTGTAAATGGATGTTGCATCTTGTCAAATGCTTTTTCTGCATCTATTGAAATGATCATATAATTTTATCCTTCAGGTTGTTAATGTGATGTATCATAACAGCTGATTTTGTGGCTGTTGAACAAGCCCTGCATCCCTGGAATAAATCCCACTCAATCATGATATATGATCATTTTAATGTATTGTTAAGTTTGGTTTGTTAATATTTTGTTGAGCATTTTGCATCTATGTTCATCAGTGAATTTTGCCTGTTATTTTCTTTTCTTTGGCATCTTTGTCTGGTTTTGGTATCAAGGTAATGATGGCCTTGTAAAATGAGTTGGAAGAGTTCCCACCTCTTCTATTTTTTGGAAGAGTTTGGGAAGGTTGGTATTAATTCTTCTTTGAATGTTTGGTAGAACATCTTATTGTCAGTTTTTTAATTACTAACTTTAGTTAAATAATAAAAGGGACGTATAAATCAAGGTAGTGGGCACGATCTACAGTATTGTCATTACCATGATTCCACACTAGGAAGATAGCCAGAATCTAAACTTCTGATCCCACATTTAATGGTGAAATATTCAATTACAGTCAATGGGAAATTAATAGACAGCCTAGAAGTATAGAATTAGCAGTTTATATTTCATTAATAATGTTATCAGATCTCTAAGGATCTTTTTGTCCACTATAGTTAGGAAGGTTTTTGGTTGAAAGGTTTTAAATGAACATTTTGGAGATTCATAAGCATTTATGTAGTCTGTAAACAGTTTTTAAGTTCTACCTATTTGAAACACCATCAATTCTATTTAGCTTATTAAATGGATTCTAATCTCTCATGTTATCCTGTCTAAAATCTCTTCAGATTCTCATTCTACTACTTAATATATGAATGACCTCTTATAAAAAGTTAAAAGTTTGTAGAGACTTTAAGTTATCTGAGCCTCAGTTTTCTTGACTATAAAATGAGACTCCAAATGCCCATCTTGCTGGGTAACTGACTGGATTTAGTGAGATGATATAGGTAAGCATGGATTTCAAGGAAAAATGGTGACTATTCTTATGACATTTTCCAATTCTCTTTATTTATACTTTAGATCACATTCCCAAAGGAGTTTCTATTTCATAACATATTTATAACTGATTTTTGGCTAATTGTTTTAAATCTACATTGCCATGAATTGCTAATTTTCTAAAACCTGAATTAAGGTAAGATAGTCTTAAAATTAAAACTGTTGCTTTTATTTTTCCAATTTCTGAAAAAAATAAAACTTCCCTTTTCTCTTCTATGATTTTTTTTTTCTATAAATTTGGTTCTGGTAGTGTTTGCTAAGTAAAATAAGCAGATGATATAATACAGAAACAACTAGAGAATTAAAAGGAATAGAAAAACCAAGGATTGTCATGTCTTAAAAATAATCTTCATTACTTTCTCAATGTAGAAATTTGCATAAATATTTTCTGCTAGTTACATTGTTCCTAGTGTACCTGAAAAAATTATATATATACATATATATGTATGTGTATACATATTCTTATTCATTGTCCTCAGTAGAGAGCACCATGGCTTCTTGATGCTTTGCTTGTCTTTCAAAATATTCCATAGTTCAGATTTTTCACAAATTCAGAGTATCTCTCCAATTGACATATGTTAATAAGGCTTTTTTTTTTTCTAAAGAAAAATGTCTTAGCAGAAGAAATTTTTCTGACAAGACATAGTTGCCTCAGTTTGTTTTTGTTTTTCTTAGTGGTTCATCTTTTAAGAGGATGGTATCAAGAAAAACAAAAACTAAAAACATCCAATAAAATTCAATTTTACTAAGCAGAAAAATAAATTATCAGTTTGTTAGTATGTGCTTTGGTATATTTTTATAATTAAATAATCAGTCATATACATAAATGCCTTCATAGATCAAGAGAAATGTACAGAGCAGAAGGACGTTATTCTTTTAGTCAGTGATGTAATAAGGACAAAGAATTGACCAAAATAGTTTTCAAGAGACTGTTGTAAAACAGATAACAAGGCCCAATCTTCCAAAGGTTATATTACCACCCTGCCTTAAACAATCGGTCCCTATGTGAGACAGTGAGCATTTAATGAAGTCTGCTGTCAGAAGATGTAGAAGTCATCCTTCTATCCCATGTATATATCCAAAGAGATGAGAGCTATGAAATCTGCAACCACATGAGACCATGTCACCTCAGAAACAAAAATTCTATCTAAAAAAATCTTTCCCTAAAAGGGACTTTAAACTACTTCCTGATGTAGGGAATCAGGGAATCATTTGACAAATTACATATACAAAGTTATAGCTAATTTCTATAAACTTAAAATAATTTTTGTCCATGTATAAATAAATGTTTTATTTATTAAAAGATTCTATTGAGTATGAGTTCTAATTTATAATGCATTTCGAAATTTTTCTGTATAAACTATTTGTATTCTAGCACCTCAATTATAGCAGCTTTCCGTTTAGGAATAAGCTTCCATGTAAGCTTTTGTTTTCTTAGTTTTTTTGCATGAAAGTATAAAATAGACTTTTAAGTTGAATTATATTTAATAGATTACAAAATGGTGAACTATATGGAGTGTGTATTTTAAAAGATAATCACTTTCTGTGATTTATCACCTACCGAGATATTTTAAGACACTGATCATACACCTCCCACTCCCATTTAATAAACAGTTAAACTGAGAAACAGAATTTTCTGTGCACTGAGCACGCCTCCAGACAAGTACACTTCCGGAAAACCTGACTATCGGTCCACCTGGGAAGCCTGGCTGAGCTCCCTTTGCAGGCTTTCCAGTGCATGTGGGTTTGAAGAGCTCCAGTGCTACTTTGCTCAAATCGTTCCACTTGTCACTTTATTGACTCTTCCATTTTCTGCCCAAGAATTCTGAGCTGAAGAAAAAAAAAACAACAAAAAAACACAATTTTTCTTAAAATGATAGTTTCGCAAGGAAGTTTCTCATTATAAACATCTAAACTTGGAATCGGCTGGGGAAAAAGAGAATTATATGGAATCTTCTGGAATCAATAGTTGGAGAGGAAAAATTTTCTTTGTTTGCAGAACCCTAGATAAAACACTAAGTCCGTAGTAAGGGTTATCATCATTTATTCCCATTGTTTGGTCACCTTAGTGTTGCTTCACAAAACACTTCATTGGTTGGCTTTGATTGTATCTAAGGGGAAAAGCACCAACGTTGGAATCAGAATGTAAGACTCATACAGTCAAGTCAGGATTGAAAAAGAAAATGTACAAAAACTACTTTGCCTAACACCTAACATCACTAATTATCACCACACCAATAACTATAAGCACCAGAAGAATATTTGTAAGCATTGGCCTTGCCACCTACTAGATTTGTGGTACTGAGCAAATTATTACATCTTCTGAACCTCAGTTACTACTCCATAAACTGGGCAGAATATCTACCTGAAAGGCTGCTGGGAGAATAAATCTGGCCTGTTTTTTGGCGAGTTCCCAGTAAATTGAAACTGCTATTTATTGTTAGAGTAGGGCAAAGGGTTGATGGAGTTCCCACTAGGATGAGGGAATTTGTGGTATAGATAATAGTAGACCCTTTTAAAAAGTTAGTTTATTACTTGAAGCTCTCAGAAAAGGCAAGGGAAAAGAAAGATGGAAAATGAAGGGAAAAAGCAGCATTAACATACAGTATATAAAATATATTCCTTAATCAGCCATCCATATTTATTAGATTTTTAAAAAGCATCCGGTGCCTTAAAAGGTTTTTGAGAGCTGCGCTATTTTTAATAAAGTCTCATGTGAAGCACCAAATAAGCTCTTAAAAAGCCTAGAAGTGCAATTCCATTCAATTTCTATCAATAGGAATTGCCCAGGTGTAATGTGTTTCATGCAGCGCGTTTCCAGGGAATAAACCCACTGCATTCTTCACCAGGGAAGATATCGAGGTGCCTTTCTTGGGGAGCCTTCCCAGAGTGTGTTGGGAAAGATCAGAAAGCAAATATGGAAATCACTAGCATCTTTTGATTTTAAAACGTACCTTGTTGTACATTTAGCTGGTTGACTTACAAATGAAGAAGACGCCAGCAAAGCATCAAGTCTCATTGAGTAAGACTTCATAAAAAGTACTCTTTTCTTCCTCGGTGTAACACAAATAGCTAAACTGTTACTAGGTGTTTTTCTCTCTTTTATGATTTTCAGAGAGGAAGTAGGTGAATTTTTGTAAGCAGACCAGTTTTTGAAACATAGTATGTTTGGGATTTTTTTTTTTATAAACATTTGGGTTCTTTCACAGAAAATTTGCTCTTATGAATTAAAAATGCCTACCTTGTCTTTTTAACAGCCATGTTACTAGTGTGTCCTTGATGTGAGAGGAGTGTTTCATAATTAGCTATATATACATATACTCAAACCTAAATTTAGCCTAAATGAATTTTCAGAAAGTTGTAAAATACTGTGTTCAGATTCTGTTCTCTCCAGTGGATTAATCTGAAAAACAACTGGGACTCAATTTAGAATTTCCTGGCAGCAAGCAAGAGAAATGTCACACTCACAGCTTCACTTTATTGAAGGCCCTCTTAGGAGTCCAGTGGAAAGAACTGTATGTGCCTGGTAGCCAGAGAGCAGTGGGAGGTAATATGTAGTTTATTAATGTGTCTTTGATTTTTTTCATAGTGTTGATGCCGCGTGTTAAAATCCAGGACCTTGATCCAATTTTCCCCTCTCCCTCCCTCTAATGGAAAAGAGCTATGAAAAACAGATAAAGTTAACAAGATGTTGCATAAAATCAAAGTGCATTTCAGTAATCCCAAGATATTCAATACATTCCATTTGCTTGTGCATTGGAATGGCTCAGTAAATTATGTTCCACTTGTAAATATTGAATTTTAATATCCAACTGCCAACAGTGCACAACATTCTGTATACATTAGACAACATTCTTGTCCTCTGGAAGCTTAAGTTTTGTAAAACTGAAACTAATAATTTGTTTTCTTGGTGTTTTTCTTATTTTGCATTTTATTAACATGGCAAGAGCCATGCATTTATTAGCTGTATATTGGATCTGAGTCCCTTTATCCTTTTTATTGAATTGGACTAGATTTTTGAGAAATCAGGGTAAAAATGTGTATTAGGGTAAATGTGAACCTAGGGATTAAGAAAATTGTAGAGCTAAATAAGAGATAGATTCTGATATTTTAGTGACTAATAAAGTATTGAAAATAATTTTGACAACAGATGCCAAATAACATTATAGTAGATTTCCTTCTGTGTTCTATCAGTAAGCTCAAGAAGCAACCACCAAAATGTCAATGAAACATAAGACTTTTGTTAAAATGCTAACTGGATTATGAAAGATTAATTATGTTATTTGGTGCTTTACTAGAAATATTTCAGGGGGATGAAATGAAGGAGAGTAAATGGAGATATGTCTAAAACTTAATTTTCATCTATTAAGACACTAACTGTCTGGTCTTCAATATTATATTGCCAAAGTATAAACTACTAGTTCTGAAGAAGGGTTTTGGGGAAAACCTAGACCTAATGGCAACAAAGTACTCACCATTCTCAGGTTATTGGTAATCGGGCGATAAGTTTTATTTTGTTTTTGGTATGTTTCATAAACTAGTGTTTTGGGGTTTTCTTCCTATGCTGACTAGAAAAAAAACATTATTTCAAGAAATATTATTTTTATAATATTCTCTTTAGAACTATTTTCTGCCCCTTCTATTCATTCTGCCAGTGCTTAAATTCCAACCCTCATTCAACACTATTTTTCAACACTATTTTTCATCTGTCATTCCCCTGTATTTTGGAGCAATTTTGTTCCCTGGCTTACATAATTCCAGGTTGTCATGATAAAGTATGGGTCTCTACTCAATGCCCAAAATAGGTAAGGGAGTAGCCAAACTCATCTGCTAACTTCCTTATGTTTTTGTTTTGCTTGAAAAAAATTGATGATGCAACAATACTTAAGAGAGATGATACTTGCTCACTTCTGAAGGAGGGTCTGCTACCAAGGCTCTGCTGAGAGGCAGGTGATATGTTTTGTATTACATTTGGTCAAAATAATAAAACAAGATTGGGAAGAGGCTGAGTTGAGGCCACAAGAAGTCAAGATCCATTTGCAAGTTTAAATTATGAAACAATAGACACAATGACTAAATAGAGAAGTCGGTCTTCAGAGGAAAATTAAATAGAAATGTGGAATCTGAAAGAGGGAAAGAGAGACAAAGGAACAGAGCATGAGCATGGCTTTGTAGACCCTGGAAGAAGTATGGGAAGAATGGTTGCTTTATTTCCTGATGACTTCTGTTTTCACATTCCAATATATGTGACCCTTTTAAAACTTTTATTGAAGTATAGTTGATTGACAACATTGTGTTAGTTTCTGCTGTACAGCAAAGTGATTCAGTTATATATATGTATCCATTCTTTTTTTATATTCTTTTCCATTACGGTTTATCATAGGATATTGAATATAGTTGCCTGTGCTATACAGTAGCACCTTGTTGTTTATCCATCCTATATATAATAGTTTGCATCTGCTAACCCCAAACTCCCAATCCACCCCCCTAACCCCCCTCCCCCTTGGCAACCACAAGTCTGTTCTCTCTGTCTGTGAGTCTGTTTCTGTTTCGCAGATAGGTTCATTTGTGTCAATATATGTATCCTTTTATTCAACTCCTTTTTACTTGAGGTAATTTGAGTCATTATTTTCTACAATTAAAAAAATAAAAAACCTTAGAAAAAACAACTCTGGACAATGAAAAACTGAGTCTTAAAATGTTAGTTAAATCGGAAAATCATAGAGTTATAGAACCATAGATCATCTTGTACCATCTTAAAATGTAGCAAATGGAGGTTTAAAAAATATTACAAATGTGCTTAAAATGACATGGTAAAGATTATATAAATAAATAAGCAAATAAATAAATAAATGCGTATATAGGACATCTACACTTTATGAAACATTTCAATGATTTTTACCGATAATTTTTAGGGTAGGAATCAGCATGCCTACTTTGCAGATAAGGAAATTGTTATTTGCCCAAAATTACGTAACTGATGTGTAGAAAAAAATGGAAATCCTTTCATTTTTCTGCCAAATTAAAATTCTGTGTAAATCAATTCATGAGTGTTTTGTTGACTATAGTTTTCTCTGTTACTATAGCATGTCATCCCTCTAAAACTAACCAAATGTATTGTAAAAAATTATAACACCACACATATCTAGAAAATATTTCTGTTTTTTACATCTGTGCAAGGGATTTACTTAAACATTCTCATAATAATTTGGTTTGGATGATAATGAGGATGATGATGGTAATTGTGGTAGTGGTAGTGGTGATAAATGCCTAAATGCCTATTACACATCTCAAAATGAATGTTCCTCAGGTACCCTTCTGGGAATTTCCAAAACAGGAATCATCTTGTATCCCAAATGTACACTCTACCTATAATTCCAAAGCTCAGAAACTGAGGGTTGTTCTTGCCTCCTCTGCTTAATTCATTCAAGTCATCCAAAGAGTCACCAGTCCTTTACACAATCTGTCTTCGAAAGGTATCTTGGACCAGCTGCCCATATGCATGCCTACTAAAGTACCGCCTCTGTTTAGACCATCAGCATCTCTCTTTTGAATGTCTGAGTGAACCTGCTAACTAGACTCCCTGAATCCAGCCTCCCCATCCCAGAACAGAATGCTTATTAATCTTTTTCACCCCTGGGTAGAGTGAGCTATCTCAAATGAAATTTGAAAATTTTATACTCGTGCTTAAAATGAAGTAGTGGTTAAAATCCATAGTCCTTAACATGAATTGCTAGGTTTCATCTGACTCTCTCCCTCTACTCTATCCTCATTCTAGCCCTAGCAAACTGTACTACACTCTCTCAGAACCCTAGACATCTGAACTTTCAATTACCCCCAATATTACTATTACCACTATTGCTAATGACCACTCTGGCTGCCACTGCTGTTTTTGCTACTATTACTAACTACTACCACCACCACTCTATTAGTCAGAATCAGAAAAGCCAAATTAACACAGTTTTATTCTCCAAAGCAAAAGCTCAGAAGTAGGGTTTTGAGGGCTCCTGTGGCAAACTATGAAATAAAGGATTTACACCCCTTTTTTCTTAAAACTCTACCATCCATTTTATGGTCTAAAATTGTTCCTGAATTTCCAGCCATTATGTCCATATTCCAATTAGAAGGAAGAAATAAAAATTGCTTTCTCCCACATCTCCCACTGGCCAGAATTTATTCACATTATCATTCCTAAGACCTAAGGTAGGTAGGGAAATAATCATAATTTCAGAAGATTATATGCTCAACTGGAAACTTTGGGTTCTTTATTAAAGTGGAAGTGTAGAGCATTTGTTGGTAAGATAACTAAACATCTCTACAGCTATCACATAGTGAATATTTATTCTAAAACAGACATTTTAATGCATATTTTATAGTTATTATCTAAGTTACTCGTCATAACACCTTTCAAGGGGAGATACTATTATCCCCATCTTACAGACGAGGAAACTGAATCTGAAAAGATTATATAACTCACCCTATATCATTCTAGTAAGTGCCAAATATGGAACTCAAACTAAGATTTGACCTCACATTCGATGTTCTTGCCATTATACCAGGTTTCCTCCTCTTTCTTTGTTACATGTTAAGTCCTGTACCAGGCACTGAGGATACAGAAGTGAAGCTTGTGTTCAAAGAGAGAAAATCTGGAAAACTGAGGCATAAAATCAAGACTGTTCCTTTATGGAGCTGGGTAAGTAGACAGGAGTCAGAAAGGGATTCATGGAATGTATGAAGCTCAAACTTGCTGTTCTCTCTGCCTAGAAAATGGCTCTTTCCTGTTTACACAAGCACTGCCCTATTGACCCAGCCAACTCCTACTCATACGTCAACTCTCAGCTCCGACATCAGTGGGTCTGGGTTAGGAGTACCTACTATGAGTTCTCTTAGGCCCTTTGCACACTTCCATTGCAGTATTTACCTAACCAAGTCATAATTCATTTTGCACAGGTGGTATCTTCCAGCACATTGATATCAGGGACTTTTTATATCATTAGCACCTAAGACAGTGCCTTACACATGGAGGTAAATTGTTTTCAATGTGAAAGATCTTTTGGAATATGAGTCATCACAAACGAATTTATATATACGTGTACACACATATACATATATACACATATACGTACACATATACATGTATATATATAAAATACTTTATTGTACTCCAATGAAATAAAAATATAAATTTTTTGTTAGTACATAATTTTAAACTTTATTTTCTTTAACTTTTCTTTAAAATTAAGGAGAATTTTATTTCTTCTGCAGATGCAAACTTAGACCTGGAATATGCTCCAAATTTAGTGGCACAATTAAACCATATTTATTCTCTATAAATGAGGTATTCATAATTTTCTATAAGCTTAATTATCATTTATGCCTAAAGATAAACATCTTCATCTAAATGATTGATTTTAATTTTCTAAAGTTAGAGATACGTTAAAATAACAATATTAATGGAGAATGTAAAAAAGAGTGAAAAAATTATTCAGTGTCTTCACTCTGTGTGTGTGTGTGTGTGTAAGTATTTGCTGGTACTTTGCATACACAAATTTGCGTTTTGGACAGTTACACATGCAGTTGTTGTTGATTTTAATGCTGGCATCTTCTAAATTCTGGGTTATATTGAGAAAAGTTCTTGCAATAGAGCAAATTGTACTCAGTGTTTCAATATATCTTGACCTTTTAGAAGAGACCCAATTGAAAAAGGATCAGTTCTTGGACAAACTTAATTTCCTAATAAGCTTTGTCTTGTTTCTCTTGAACTTTTTCTACATTGTGATGTTAAAAGGTGTAATTTTGCCCATTACAGATCTAAGATACTTGAGGGAATTATAAGAGCTTTTCCTTTCCTTTCCTTTCCCTTTGTTTCTGTGTTTCCTCCCTTTCTTCCTTTCCTTCTTCCCTCATTCCTTCTTTTCTTTCTTTTTTATAACTAAGCAGAGCTACAGCATTAGAAATTTTTGCTTTCCAAAATTGTTTTTAAAATGAAATAAATTTAAAGTAAGTTTATAGTGCAATATATGACACATTTATTTAAGTAAATATACCTTTAATAATTAGCGATGTCCTTTTATTCAAAAGTACCTTTATAACAGCCTTTAAGCCCAGCGACAATTTCTTGAGATGGAATTGTTCTCTTTACAGATGAAGACATTAAGTTTCTGAGAGAATATATTTTTGATTGAATTTCCAAAGTTGCGAAACCATCATCAAACCCTCTTTTTTCAGACAGAAAGTCCAGGGCTCTTTCTAGTCCATAAAGGTGAATGCATCTTGACTCACATTTTAAGTTCAGTACCTGCTACACCCCTTCAGCTTAGCTCAATCAGTGCTAAAAAGAAGCTTTCATGCAGGGTGTCTCAGTCATCTTCCTAAAGTTTGTCAAGTTTTATTGTTAACCTAAACCTCTCATTTTACAGACAAGGAAATTGAGTCTCACAGAGTTACCATTGGCTTACACCTTGGCTGGCTGTGCTTTTTTCTGGACAAAGAAAACTTGTTACTAGCTGTCGTGGGGGTGAGGGGGATTTTGTGTGGTGCTGGATTACAGAATCTAGCATATGTATCACTTGTCAGTCATTGTTGGGTTTTTTGGGGGCCGCACAATGGGGCATGCAGCATCTTAGCTGCCCAACCAGGGATAGAACCTGAGCCCCCTGCAGTGGAAGCATGGAGTCGTAACCATTGGACGGCCAGGGGAGTCCCTCAATCATTATAATTTTAGAAAGAGTGTATCATGTCAAGTTCCAGGATATTTGCTTCCCTCCATAAACCTGAATATGCTCATCATGTACTCTCTCAAACTAATTTAGATAAATGCTTATTTCCTAAGCTGACCGTTCTCTACATTAGGTTTAAGAGCTAATTTTCTGAGACCAACATATCACTTACCCGATGAAAAAAGTCATAAATGGAAAAATGTCTTGTATCTATGCCCTGCAAATGCCTAACCTAAAAATACAAGCATTTCCCTTAATCTGATGCAATCCATTTCCATGAATCTCTCTAATAACAATGATGGCATGCATTCTGCCATTGCATGTGCCAGGCTATTTTTCCTGAATACTGCCACTCCACTGGGATCAGTAAAGAACACTATTAAGGGAGAAGTGTAGGAAGTTCAAAAGGAGCCAAATATGAGAAAAAAATAACAGTCGATCACTTTGGGAGGTAGGCACATGCTTGTTATATTATCCATTGTACTTGTCAGTATACCGTTTTTTTGTTTTTTTTTAATTAAAGAAGGAAAGAAATGGAGAGACATACAACCGTGAGGCAGGAGTAAGGATGGGTTCTTATGGGATGACACTACTAAGAAATAAGCCAACAGCCTTGAAATAGGCTTTCAGATGCCATCAATATCCCTACAGTTCATCTAGACCCTTGCTAATAACCCCAGGGGGGTGGTCCCCACAGGCAAGTGCTCCAGGTCAACAGTGTGTTTAGCTGGGAGGTACTTTTATCCTAGAAGTCTCAAGCGAGGACCCACTGGGGACCCACATTTATAGGTGTTACAACCCAACTTTTCTATCTGTGTGTGCATATTTATTTATGTGTGTTTGTTTCCGATGATCAGTCTTCCATAGAGACAAATGTCTTAATAATAATAAAATATTCCAGTAATATTAAATCTATACAGCACAAAGAGCTCACAGAGGCTTGTCTTGATACTGGTCACCTTCTAAGATCCTAAGCAAATAACTTCTTTAAAACAATTAATGATTCTGGAAATCCAGAGGACACAGCTTAATTTTTGTTGTCGTTGTTGTTGTTTTGTATCAAATTCTTACATTTTAATTCTAACCTTTATTTTATGATGTAGATATGGAATTTTAAACTGCTATTAAATCAATCAAACCTCCTATTTTATATTAATTTAAGAAGAATCAATGTCTGACTGGAACTACTCCAGAAATATTTAATTAATCACTATCTTGCTCAAGAGAAACCTTTGTCAGAAATCATTGATTTAGTATAACATTAAATGATGAAAAGGGAAACCTCGCACAGAGAGCGTTCCACTACAAGCTTTAAAGATTCTGTTTTCTCTGAGAAGACAAGTAGGGAGGTCTAATCAATTTCAGAAAGTTGAAAAATTTAACCATAGGTGAAATTCTACTTGGAAATATTTTTTTTGCTGCTGTTGAAATAAATTCAGCCAAAGGAAATTCCAATAAAAAGAAAAAATTAATTCTAGAAAACATAGTGGAAAACAAGCCCAAAGGCTATGTTCTCATTCAGTCTTATTTAATCAATTATTACATATAAAAAACAAAGAAATAAACAAACATATAGCATTGATCAAGCCTTTCCTTTATTTTTTCCAGCTTTATTGCGATAGAGTTGACATGAAACGTTGTACAGGTTTAAGGTGTACAGGGTGATGATTTCATACACTTATATATTGCAAAATGATTACCAAGTTACGGTTAGTTAACACTTCCATCACCTCACATAAGGATAATGCTGCTATGAACTCGAGGGTGCAGATACCTCTTTGAGATCCTGTTTTCACTTCCTGCAGATATATACCCAGAAGTAGAATTACTGGATTATATGGTAGTTCTATTTTTAATTTTTTGAGGAATCTCCATACTGGTTTCCAGAGTGGCTGCACCAATTTATCTTCCCAACAGTGCACAGGGGTTCCCATTTCTCCACATCATCACCATTACTTGTTATCTCTTGTCTTTCTGATGATAGCCATTCTAACAGGTGTAAAGTGGTATTTCATTGTGGTTCTGATTTGCATTTCCTTGATGATTAGTGATGTTGAGCACCTTTTCATGTACCTGTTGGCCATTTGTATGTCTTCTCTGGAGAAATGTTTATTCAGTTTCTCTGCCCATTTTTTATTGGATTGTTTATTTTTTGCTGTTGATTTGTATGAGTTCCTTATATAGTTTGCATATTAATCCTTTATTAGGTGATTTGCAAATTTTTTCTTCCATTCAGTAGTTTGCCTTTCCATTTTGCTGATGGTTTCTTTTGCAGTGCAAAAGCTGTTCCTTAGTTAAGTGTGGAGATTTGCTGCTCTCCTATCTCCATGGTGAGAATCTCAAGGCAGACTGTTGCTCAGGAATTACACTGTGACTATGACCAAAAGTCACAACTGGAAATCTAAAGTGTAGTCCAAACATAAAATCCATGAAAATCCACAGTTTTATGGTATAAATATGTTTGTAACTCTAAGGCACAGCTAAGATCTTCTAGGGGGCTCAGTGGCTCCTTTTTGTTGTGTTTTGTTTGTTCTTGAACGTAATCAAAAGTCTTTGGTTACATGAATAAACTACACTGTGTCCTCCAGATTCAAATAGCTCATTCCAACCAAAATTTAAATGCAAGGAACTCTGAAATTGCATTCATCAGTGGATCTTCAAAATAATACCAATAAAAACAATAATAAAGCCCTTTAAGAAGATTGCTCTACTTAAAATTTTTATAACAGATAATAAGCAAGTTCACTTAAAGATTGCTAAGTGTTTTAGAAAAGTCTCTATGCTTAGGATGAATTTAAGCAAATGGTAACTATTGCCTGTTAAGTGAAGAATAGTATGTTAATTATAATGATAACAACAGCTAAAATTTATTGATGTCTTAATTTATGCTAGGCATTATATTAAGAAACTGACATGGATTCTGTAATTTAATGGAATAGCTCTATTAGGTAGTAGTACACCTAAGAGCTACAATCATTAAACCCATTTTAAGTGAAGGAAACAGAAACTTAGAGAAGTAAAATAATTTGCCCAAGATCACATAAGAATAAGATGGTGGTGTTAGCATGTGTGCCTGAAGAAGTCTGGAACCCGCATGTGTACCTGCTTTTATCCCAGGCAAAATGGGTTTATCATTGAAATGCACTGAGTACTTATATACCAAGTATAGTTTTACTAAATACTTTATACTGGTCAAGCTAAGAGGGAAAAAATACGTAGAACTTTAATTACACCTTGCCCACCAAAGCTCCAGTTATAAGAGTTTTGGAAATAAAAACACCTGCCAGGCTTTTACTTTGTGTTATTGGGCCTGCAAGCTACATTTGGAATCACAAGGTATGTAATTGTCCTGTGTCTTTTGTGTGTGTTTGTTTTAAGAGCCCAATCAAGTTACTCAGCATTCCACCCTTCAGGGCTCTGGACAGTGGGTATAGGCTGGCATCAGCCACACTCACATTCTCTGGTAAGTGCACAACTGCTCTCTGAGAATATTTCTGACCTTAGGGAGGAAATCTTCCCCACTTTTGAACTCCAGGAGTCCATGTTACTTGCAACTTTTGCTTAATGGTAACAACCAGTTCCACAGTTATTTTAAATACACAGTCTACCCTAGCCTTTAAAAGTGTTCAAGACCCCAAATCACATTTTTAAAAAATATAAAACACAACAATAAACTAGTTAAACTTTAATATAAAGTCCCATTGTTATTTAAACACTAGAAAGTCTTATTTTTGTTAGTACATTTTAAAAATATTTAAAAGCTGACTATTACTGCTTCAAAAATTCTGCCAAGGTCTATAGGGCAGTGTTATATTATTTTAAAAGAAGACAGTAGTCTGCAGGATCCAACCTGGAGTTCTTTTTTTTTTTTTTTCTGAGACATATAATACATTTTTTGCTGAAGCCAAGGTAAAAGGAAAACTTCTTTTGTTAATTGGTGAAACACAAGTTGTATCATATGTGACTATAAGTGTTTAAATATATTTTTTTAATGAAATAAAATACTTAGGAATAAACCTGACCGAGGAGTCGAAAGACTTGTATTGAAGATAATACAAAGAAATGGAAAGACATCCCATGCTCTTGGATTGCAAGAATTAATATTGTTAAAATGGCCTTACTACCCAAAGCAATGTACAGATTTAATGCGATCCTTATCAAATTACCCATGACTTTTTTCACAGAACTAAGACAAATAATCTTAAAATTTATATGAAACCATAAAAGACCCAGAATTGCCAAAGCAATCCTGAGGAAAAAGAACAAAGCTGGAGGCGTAACCCTCCCAGACTTCAGACTGTACTACAACGCTACAGTAATCCGACAGCGTGGTATTGGCACAAAAATAGATATATAGATCAATGGATCAGAATAGAGAGCCCAGAAATAAACCCATATATTTATGGACAATTAATCTTCAGCAAAGGAGGCAAGAATATACAAAGGGGAAAAGACGGTCTCTTTAGCAAGTGGTGTTGGGAAAGTTGGACAGCTGCATGTAAATCAGTGAAGGTAGAACACACCCTCACACTATACACAAAAATAAATTCAAAGTGCCTTAAATACTTTAATATAAGACATGACACCCTAAAACTCCTAGAAGAAAACATAAGTAAAACATTCTCTGACAAAAATCATACCAATGTTTTCTTAGGTCAGTCTCCCAAGGCAATATAAATAAAAGCAAAAATAAACAAATGGACCTAATCAAACTTATAAGCTTTTGCACAACAGAGGAAACCATAAACAAAAGAAAAAGACAATCTACAGAATGGGAGAAAATATTTGCAAATGATGCAACCAAAAAGGAATTAATTTCCAAAATATACAAACAGTTCATACAACTCAACAACAACAAAAAAAACCCAATCAAAAAATGGGCAGAATAACTAATTAGACATTTCTCCAAAGAAGACATATAGTTGGCCAACAGGTACATGAAAAGATGCTCAACATCGCTAATTATTATAGAAATACAAATCAAAACTACAATGAGGTACACCTCATTATCAGTCAGAATGGCCATCATTAAAAAGTCTACAAATAACAAATTCTGGAGTGGGTGTGGAGAAAAGGGAACCCTCTTGCACTGTTGGTGGGAATGTAAATTGGTGCAGCCACTATAGAGAACAGTATGGAGTTTCCTTAAAAAACTAAAAATAGAGTTACCATATGATCCTACAATCTCACTCCTGGGCATATATCCAAAGAAAGCTCTAATTCAAAAAGATACATGCACCCCAATGTTCAGTGCAGCACTATTTACAATAGCCAAGACATGGAAACAATCTAGATGTCCACTGACAGATGAATGAATAAAGAAGATGTGAGATACACACACACACACACACACACACACACACACACACACACAGGAATACTACTCAGCTATAAAAAAAATGAAATAAGGCCATTTTCAGCAACATGGATGGACCTAGAGGTTATCACACTAAGTGAAGTAATACAGAAAGAGAAAGACAAATACCATATGATTTTACTTATATGTGGAATCTAAAATAGGATACAAATGACTTATTTACAAAGCAGAAACAGACTCACAAACATAGAAAACAAACTTATGGTTACCAAAGGGGAAAGGGAGTAGGGGAGGGATAAATTCGGCATTAGTAATTAGCAGATCAACAAGGCCCTACTGTATAGCACAGGGAACTACATTTAATATCCTATAACAAAACATAGTGGAAAAGAATATGAAAAAGAATATATATACATGTATAACTGAATCATTTTGCTGTACATCAGAAACTAAGACAACACTGTAGATCAACTATACGTCAATAAAATTTTTTTAGTCTGTCATACAGAGTGAAGTAAATCAGAGAGAGAAAAACAAACACCATATGCTAACCCACATATATGGAATCTAAAAACCGGTAGTGATGAACCTGGCGGCAGGGCAGGAATAAAGACGCAGACGTAGAGAATGGACTTGAGGACACGGTGGGGAGAAGGGGAAGCTGGGACTAAGTGAGAAAATAGCATTGACGTATATGCACCACCAAATGTAAAATGGATGGCTAGTGGGAAGCTGCTACACAGCACAGGGAGATCAGCTCGGTACTGTGTGACCACCTAGAGGGGTGGGATAGGGACAGTGGGAGGGAGACTCAAGAGGGAGTAGATATGGGGATATATGTATACATATAGCTGATTCACTTTGTTGTACAGCAGAAACTAACACAACATTGTAAAGCAATTATCCTCCAATAAATACTTTTTTAAAAATCAACATTTTTTAGGATTATTAATTTTCTTAGTCAGCTGTTCTCTGTAACATAAAGAATTGACTTGAGACAGTTGTCCATATGGAGTTCGAGCTATAGCTGAATAATTACCCTCTATTTATTGATGGTAAATATTTTGTCTTTTCTTTGAGTACAAGGTACTTTACTAAGGTTTAGCTAGAAGTAAGTAGCGATGGGTAACTGGAATACAGAGGTACTCTTGAAAGGGTTAGAATAATGCCTAAATTATAACTGATTCTGCTTCCTTTTGCTAAATCCTCCAAAATCAAGATACATTTTGTTACTATTTTAATATTTATCAATTTATTCATTCATTTGATAAATATTGATTGAGTGCCTGATATATGACAGGTGTTGCTCTAGGCACTAGAGATGCATGAGTGAACAAAATAAACCAAAACTCCTGATCTCATGGAACTTACATTTTAGAGGAGTAACACAGATATTTTACAAGATAAATGAAAAATTAAATCATAGGACATTTTGTTAGCTGACAAGTGGCAAGGGGAAACATAACACAGGAGAGGGACACAAGGAACAAATATTGGAGAAGGTCGAGATGCTGTTTTAAAAAGCTAATAATCACAGATGTAGAGAACAAACGTATGGACACCAAGGGGGGGAAGGGGCAGGGGGCGTGGAGGGATGATTTGGGAGATTGGAATTGACATATATACGCTAATATGTATAAAATGGATAACTAATAAGAACATGCTGTATAGAAAATAAATAAATAAAAATTAAAAAAAAAAAAAGCTAGCAAAGAAAGTCCTTTCCGAAACACTGACATTTGAGCAGAGAACTGAAGGAAATGAAGGAGAGACTCATTTAGATTCCTGAGGGAAGAGGCTCCAGAAAGTTTTTATTTTACATGGTGACATTGGTCTAAGTTACTTCACCTAAAGAAATTTTATATTCACTTCTTTTTTTCAAGAGGGTTAAAATTAGGAATGTGAAGTAACATATGAATCCTTTAAACTATGAATTCCTTGATGACAGGAACAATGTCTTACTCGTTTTTTTCTATCCTCAGAGTCTGGCCCAGTGCCTGGCATAATAAATGCTCATTGAAAGCAGCAAGGAAGAGAGATGGAAAAGAAAAATATATATATATATATATCTCACTTGTTTTTTCTTTATTTCCCCCATAGTCCTTAGTTTATTTTAATCCCTTGAGTATTCACTGGATGCTAAGAGTGTGTACATCTCTACCAAATCCCCATATCTGCTTCCTTCATTGCTCTTATCACAATCTAAAATATCTTGTTTACACATGTATTGTGTTGTCTGTCTTCCTGACTACAATGGAAATATCAAGAGGGGATGTATCTTGTCTATCATATTAAATCCTGTACTCTAAGGACCTTGCACATAGTATATACACAATGGATATATCTGGAAGGAAAGACGGAGGGAAGGAAGGAAGGAAAGAAGGAAGGGAGGGAGGGAGGGAGGATGGAAGGAAGGGAGGAAAAGTTTTAAAAACAAAAGGTAATAATATATCTGTATATGCCCTGGAAGCCTTATTTTCTTTGTAGACTATTAAAATTTATTCAGTCTTTCAAAGAATATGTTCTTAAGTGATGTTTTAATATGCATGATTGGCCAAAGCCCAGTTGCATAACAAAAGATGGTTACATGTTTTTCTCAAAGTGTGCACCCCTATAGGGCTTTCATGCCTAATAAGGGTACAGAGTAGTTCATCCCCTAAATTGCATTAAAAAAGGCAATTTACAGAGATCCATTAGTATTAACAAGCTTGGGAAAATTGAATTGATTAGTGACTTTGTAATCTTTTTTTGAATTGTTGAGATACGTAATAAAGACATTAGTCATGTGGAATATAAGTAACTATGTAGCTCTAATCCAGCAAATTTGTTTTGTTGATACCTTTAATCAATACTTTATTACCTTTCCACATTGGTCTTATTTTTTTAATCTGCCACCATCATTTTTCAATATCATTACAATCATTCAGCTGTTGAGATATTTTTATATTTTACCACTTGAAAGAAAATCAATCCACAATCTTTATTAAAGACATACTATGTGCAAGGAGCTATGTGAGGAAGAGGTTATCAGTATTTGAAACATAGCAAGTTCTCAATTTAGGAAATTTAGAACCATCTCCATAGTGTGAATTAATCATAAGCAGCAAGTTAGTAAACAGTCAAGTGATATAGAATTTGTGGTCTTCAGCTGGGAAGTTATCAGGATTATAAATTTAGAAACAAAGCATATGAGGAGAAAATTTCATGTACTAGGAAACAGAAAAATCAGAAGCACAAATAAGAGAAAGTTTAAGATATTTGCTCGAACAGGATATAGAGTAATGGCTAGGGGGAATATTTGAAGATGAAATCAGAAATTGGGTTGCAGTTAGTTTAAGGGGATCCATAATGGTTGAGTAAAAGATTTTAACTATATGCAATGGCATAAAATCCAAATAACTTCATAAAAATAAAGACTTACAATTCCAAACTATACTCTGTGAGTAAACAAGAATAAAGTGGAAACTGAAGTATAAGTCTCTAAATGACTTTCACTTCTCAACAGTTTAAGAAAAAATTCAACAAACAAGTCAAATTGAAAGTGAACACTATACCCAATAAAAAATTGGTCTTAAATTTATACAGCACTTTACCGTCTAAGAGCTGATAGTTATAACTAAGAAATATTCACTCTGTGCAAGCCCCATACGCTTATGTGTTTATGCCTGTGTGTAAACATATACATGTGATCATTCTTCACTATAAAGTAGATATTAGTAACATATTATGCTAACTATGCTATAACACACTTCTGAAAAATGAACATATTTCTTCTAAATATGAAGAAAAGAGCTAAGATGTTAGCAAATTTCATCCATGCACATTTATAAATATGAGTTTTAAAACTGGTGGTGGGAGAAGGGAAAAGGGAGGAAGACAATCTTTCCTGACTACCTACTGTGTATGATTCACTGTGCTGGATGCCTTATAGATGGGACTTTCATGTACTATTCAGGAATCAGAAACCCACTATCATGCAGTAAGGAGGCTTGTACTGCTCCTTTACTCCAGCAATGTGCACTTGGTCCAGACTCCAGGCATAATTTCCCTTCCCACAGTGAGCCATGCGTCAGTATATATGAACGCTGGAGACATTAGGATGGCAAAGCTTTACCCACCTAATGAAACGGGTAAAGTAAACTGTATTATGAAGGTTGATTATGCTTTGTCATGTTGATGGAACCTTTAATTCAGACCAGTTAATTACAGTTTGTGAGAGTCAGCTGTATGTCTTTGGGTCCAATCTTTTGTCCTGGCATTTGTGAGGGCATTCAAATTGACCATCAGTTAAAATAAGTCTTGTCTAATTGACAAATGTTAGCCCTTAGGGGCCAAGGGTATCTGTCCAAGCCTGAGTGAAAACACAATGGGAGGAAATCCCTGGGTTTCCATTTCTGGCAGTTGGATCTTTCTCTAGGCAAGTAACAAAAATTGACTGTGTCTGGAGAATCTTAACACAGACATTGCTCTTACATGACAGATGAGACAATACAGGGACTTGAGGAGGAAAGTTATTATTAATGTGAAATCAGAGTCAGTCAAATGATTGGGTTGTGTCCTCCAGGACAATTTCATTTCTTCTCTAAATTCTACCACTTAAATACCTATCTTTCTCCATTCTAGATTGTAATCCTGAGCCCTTGTTTCAGGCTGTAACTGTCTAAAGGAAAGCTCCATGCAGATGGCCCAAAAGCAACTCAGACTTACATGTTCAACAACAGACTTGGTATCAGCCTTCTGGGGGGAAAATCTAGTTTCCCTGTGTCCCTAGGTTGGTGCCTTGAAGGGCTCCCCACCCATTACCCAAGGTGGAAACCTGAGAGTCATATTAAGCTAATCCCCATTTCTCATTTGCTACTTTCAATCATTCCCTAATCCTGTCAATTTTATGTCTTCAACTCAATATTTTTTCCCCTCCATTTAATGTTTAAGTTCAATATCCTTACTCCAAAAAAACCCGTTTTTAAGATCTCTACTCTCTGGAATGCCTCCTTTCTCTCTGTCATTTATTCCCTTCTAATTTTATTTTTTTCTTCCTCAGCTCAAAAGCCCTGATTGCAATAATTCTCTTTTTTAAAATTATTTATTTATTTATTTTATTTATTTTTGGCTGTGTTGGGTCTTTATTGCTGCATGTGGGCTCTCTCTAGTTGTGGCGAGTGGGGGCTGCCCTTCCTTACGGTGTGCAGGCTTCTCATTGCGGTGGCCTCTCTTGTTGTGGAGCACAGGCTCTAGGCGCACAGACTTCAGTAGTTGTGGCTCACGGGCTCTAGAGCACAGGCTCAGTAGTTGTGGCACACGGGCTTAGTTGCTCCGCAGCATGTGGGATCTTCCCGGACCAGGGATCAAACCCGTGTCCCCTGCATTGGCAGGCGGATTCTTAACCACTGCACCACCAAGGAAGCCCTGCAATAATTCTTTTAATAGCATTCTCCTTCCTTTCCCACAAATATCCCTTCTATTTTTCCTGCAAACCCCAAAACCAATCAATCTGATTGATCATTCACTTTGAGTAATGCTGGGGGGATTTAATCAAATGGACTAATGCTGTGATAAATCCCTAAATCTATGGCCTCCCAATGCACTGGCTTGTCAATACTTTTATACTTTCATGATCACCTCTCTCTGTCTCTCTCCCTCTCTCTCTCTCGCTCTCTCTCAAATATTTATTTGTGCATTTTACTACTGTTCACAAGGCTTTGACCCCATACCCTAACTCCTCACCAAAAGGAGCCCTTGTTTTCAATTCACCAGGGAAAAAATTGTATATATATCTTATTAACTACAGGCCCCTTCAAGTTCTCACCTTTCCTAGAAACTTACCTACATACATAATCAAACTAATTCCTTTTCTTTCTCCTTATATGAAACACTGTTCCACATCGAACATAGTCACATGGATTTGAATACCACTTACAGACTAATCGATCCCCAAATTGTATCATCTCCAAACTCACGATCTCCAAACTCAGCCTTGGATTTCTATTCCAGTGTGTCCTCTGGACCACTTATCTTTCTCACCTCACTCAATAGCAGCAAACCCAGGAATTAGCTTTAGTTCCTTTCTTACCCTCAATCCATAACAATCCATCATCCAGCCCCGTATGTACTGATCCCATTCATTTCTCTGTCTCTATGACAACCAGACTCAGTGTACTCCATCTTTCACCTAGAATACTCTGACAATGATCTTCTACCCCATTTTGCTGTTTTTACTGTGATTCCTTCTACTTCTTTCTCCATATGACAACAAGAATGATATTGAAACACAGACATGATTTATGCCACCTTTCAGTGGCTGCCCATTGATAAAATCAAACTTCATTATGATGGCTTATAAGGCCCTGTGTGATCAGGCCCCTACTTACCTCTTTTTTCAGTTCCTCAAACTAAGGGGAGCACAGACCGACAGATGATGAGTCTGGTTCAACAATAAACCACAAAAGAAAGTGAAATAGAGAAGTATACTACTCACCGGTCCTGGAAGAGGTACATAGCACACCTCAAGGGGTCACATGGGAAGGTCAAGGCAGAGTGCAGACAGCGAAAGCAACAGCACCTTGGGTACATGCTTTATTAGGGTCTGTGGGTGGAGTGCTTTGGGCTGCCCCAGGTAAGCCCAAAGTGGTCAACTCAAACCAAAAATGTGGGTTTGGTAACCTCCAGGGAGGTCTTATCTATAAAATGCACAGGGAAGGCCTTGGGAGGTTGGGGAGACAGTTGATCACAAGGACAACTGGGGAAGTTATATCAGGAACTTTCATTTTCTTGCAGGTCTGAGGGCTGTTATCTAGGTCATGTGCTTGCATGAGGAGGTTAGTGTTAGTTTAAAGTCTCTGAAGGCCACTTGGCCAAACAAAACAGATGTCAAGGTAGCAATACGATGGAGTAGCTAGCTAAACTCTCGACATAAAGTTTTTTTCCTAGCATAGCTCTTGCTGCTTTTCACACACACTACTTGTTCTTTCTGTCCTTCATATCTCAGCCTAAATGCCATCTTCTCAGAGAAAGATTTTCCCTGATCACTCAGTCACTCACCTTCTCCATCCATACCCTACCCAATTATTTTCCATTTTAGCCCTTTGTTTCTTTCTTCATAGCACCCATCACCATTTGTTATAAGCTTTGTCTGCATCCCATAGTGCACTGCTCCATGAAGGCAAAGTCCATGTCTCTCTGGTTCCCAACTGTATCCCCAGAACCTAGCTCGGAGCCTGGGACAAGGTGAGAGCTTTAATAAATGTCTATTAAATGACCGACTGACTTAATCAATCTACAAGGCTAATCCCATCATCTGTGCTCTAGAAATCACTCCCCTCATCTTTTGGGACCTTGCTCCAATTGATAACCCCCTCTTCTATGTTCAACTTCCGGTCATCCAAACGGATATTCATATCTGAGCAGACTTCCCACGTGGGTCCACGCCTGCCAAAGCTGCCTTGACTGTTAGGTACATCTCCCCAACTATAGTCATTAGCGGATTCTTTTGGCTCTCGTATTAAGCCATGTTGTCCAAATTACGCACTATCGTAATAACGACTGTAGTTTTGCCCCCTTATACCACTGCTCTCTTTTATCTCATTTGTTCAGAAACCAACAAATTCTTTCATACTTGAATTCCCCATTGGGTTTTCAATTTTAAATACTCAAAAATAAAATCCTGGACCCAAATAAGTCCTCCTCACGTATCTCTGTCTCCCTCTACCATTCTGCCCATCCCCAAAAGTAGAAAGCTAGAAATTGTTCTGAATTTCTCCCCATTCCAACAGCCAGCACATTCTATTCACTGTACCTTCTAAATACCTCCTCCGTGCACTACTTTATACTTCAGCCCTCTCTATTTTTACCCTCTTAAGTTTGCTTTTTGTTTCACCCTCTATTTATTCTTCCCCCCTTAAAAGAAAAAAAAGGTCTGATCAAGAGACCCCTCACATTTAAATCTGAAATGGCTCCCCACTGCTTTAAATGTGTATGTCAAGTTTATACTGTGGCATAAACTTATACTGAGACCATCTTTCATTATTTAGCTTCCACTCATTTTCTCACCTTATATTCTGATCACCTCTCCATAAGAACTCTTAACTCTGGTCAGGTTGCACTACCAGAGGTTCTCTGAAACCACTGTGCTTTCAGAGCCTGTTCAACCTTGGGAAACTGGCAAACTAGGAAGTCATCCATCAAGATTCAGGTCGAATATTACCTTTTCAATGAAACTCTCTCTGAATTCTTGTCCTTCTCGTCCCTGGAAATGCATTATTTGTATATCTTATATATTTACAGCAACTGTTGAGTTCTGCTCTTACTAGACTGTGGGTCCTTAGAAACCTGGAATATTTATTATCTTCACAAGCTTTTTTCACAGCATGTAGCACACAGTAATTATTCAGTTAATGCTTGCCAAACTGATCAATAAATGAGGGAAGATCGCAGGGCAATTAAAACCTACTCCTTGCAGGTTGAAGGTATGTTTCAGTTAGAGGCTGGCACCTACTGTGAAGACCCAGGAACCCTGCAGATGGTAGGGAAAGAGAGGGAGCTTCAGAGCAAGACAGACATGAACTTCAATCAGTGCCAACTCAGCAAAGTACCACCCTACAGCAGTCTGACCTTGGGCAGCCTCTTTAAGCTGCTGTTCCTAATCTACCTACCAAGAGTAATAGTACCTTCTTTGTAGACTTATCTAAGGATTAGACAATTAAATGTGTAAGCATTTAACACCGTGCCTGGTACATATAAAGATTCAATAACTGCAAAAGCGACTATTGGAAAATATCCCTGTAATGCTGTCAGTCTGGTTAATATGTATACCCCATTGCTCCCACAGTAGATATATAACTAACATGAATAATGAGTGAATTATCACTGCTGTAAAGACAAGGTCACCAATGAACACTATTTGTTTTTCATTGATCTATTTTATATGCTCTATGTCAATCTCACCTCTTCTAAGAAGTCTCATTGTTTAAATATCACTCCACTCAGTATTCCATTAATTCTCATTCCTTTACCAATTTTGCAATCAAGTGATAGAGGGTAATTGTGAAATCATTGCCATTTAAAATATTTTCTCTAGGTTTCTTTGAACATGTTTGTTATTTAGTTTTCATTCCAAGATTTTTGTGATCAGGGTCTATTTCCTTGAACTCATTCATATCCCACCTAATACCCAGTCCAGTGTCTGCATAAGTAGATATTAAATAGATTCTTATTTGGTTAAAAAGATAAAAAGATAAGTATATTCGTTAATATACATTTAGAAGTGTTTTCTATCTGTGGTCATAATATATAAAATAAACGTGCATTCTACATCATTTTAATATACAGAACATAAAGTTATTTTCATGTTCAAATCTTCTATGTCCACAGTCAAGTAAAGCAGATGCTTGTATCCACATTTAAGTATATAGAGTACTTAATTTATAAGTAATTATTCAATCTAGTGACTAGTGATAAACAATTTTAATATTTAAGGAAACACAAACATTAGAAAAAGAAAATATGCAGTAATTTATTCGTGTGTGTGTGTTTTTTTAAATCCAAGGTCATTCTTAAGGAATGAGAAAAGGAACGACCCCAAAACATGAGTGTACAAAGTGATTATGTAGATTGCCTAGCCC